>NC_092333.1:27181153-27488076 GCF_046630445.1 Rutidosis leptorrhynchoides
AATAAGATAACCGAACTACACGAGTCACCATGAATCCGAACTACACGAGATTCATTCGATAAGATGACCGAAACTACACGCGTCATCGTGAATCCGAAACCACACGCGATTCACTTCTCCAACTCAAACCCACGGTCACGGGATTATATAATCCACCACATCGGGGCCACAACATCCAAATCACAATCACGTGTGATAATGTACACACGAACGTGTACTTCACCAAAGATGGTCAACCAAAACGCACAACCGTGCCAATTGGACTTATACAAAAGTCCATCAAGTCCACCTACATGTGAAGTGAGCTCTATAGCCGAAAATCACTTCACCCGACCCGCACCCATCCTACACATACATATGCACATAGGATAATATCACTCACCTTGAAGTCTTGAAGAAAGCTTCCAAGTAATCCGCAACTCGCCAATGGAAAATACCTATTCCATTATCACAATTACAACAATACAATTAGGATGGATTTACAAACCAACCCAATTCAACACTTAGTGCAATTTCGACCCAATTGCACTTCCAAGCACAAACCGTGCCCGAACTAACCAATAATCACTAACACAAGTGAGAATGGTCCTAATAAGCCAATTAAACCCGAACTCAAGTGTCAAACACGTGTCATACCCATTTAGACACTTAAACCCTAATTTTGACCCATAAAGGTCAAAATCTCGTCCTTTATAAGTTTTGACACCAAAACACATTTAACTCGGACTTATACTTCAACTTAATCCATTTTAAGTTCGTAAACCTCATTAAGTCACCAAATGGGTCATAATCACCACCAAACCCTAATTTGACCCAAAGTCAAAGTTAGTCAATCAATTAACCCTAAATAGGTTTCAACACTTCCATAATCACTAATCCAAGTGATAAATCCCAAGATTAAAGCCTAATCAAGGCCAAATCGTCAATCAACCCAAAACCCGCCAAGTGACAAGAATAACTAGTCACCATAAATCCATTTCATCACATAAAAGGGTTTTACAACTAATTAACTCAAAACCCTAACTTGAATATCAAATTAAATAATTGAAATTCGGAGTTTGAGCTTACCAATACTATCACCGTGTAGCCGAGAACGAAAGGAACAACTTTAAAACCCGAGACTTAGAACGATTCGAGCTTCTTCCTCACCAAAACCTCCAATCTCTCTCTAAACTCTTACTCTCTCTCTAAAATGGATGAAGATGATGAGTGGATGTGAATGGGATCCAAAACTGATCCAAACTAGCTCATAAGCCTCACAAATCCGGCCTCAAGTGAAATTACCCATTTGCCCTTCATTTAAACCAATTAAAAACAAGGGATTCTGTCAGCAGCAAACGGCGCGGCGCGCCGAATCCCCGCGCGGCGCGCGACCTAACTGAAACAGATTCTTTTGCATTTTAAACTTTATATAAATAATCCGCGAAACCCAATCTCGAACGTCTTAATACACAAACAAGCAAGATAAATATTCGGGTCTTACAACTCTCCCCCACTTAAACTCGATCACGTCCTCGTGATCCTCATCACTTAACCAAGTGGACCTCCCCCTACGGTCCTCGACATAAGTCCCAATCCGACTTTCCTAAGCAATTCCTTTCCAACGAATCGCCTTCCACAACTAAATCGTCACCCGCGATTTATCAAAACCACAATCCGAGCACTAAAACCATGCTCATTCCCTAACATCAGGAAAACTCAACCAATCTCGTACCGAGATATAAATCCCTTAGCGTACTATTACCGAGTACAACGCTAAAAGCAACCAAGTCTCAACCTAAGGTCAACAACCCGAAACGATGAAGACCGAACCAAACGAATCCTTACGGACAACACCAACCACTAACATCCCTTGTAGTGCGCAATACGACCAAAGCGCAACTACCGTAACATCATAACAAACGGCTAAAACCGATAGCGTCCAAAACGATGATGGCAACGCTAAACCAAGGTGTACAAAATCGACTTTCGTCACACCCGTAACAACATGTAAGCGAAACACGGCTATCGCATCACTAATCACACAACATGGTCCTCACGACCCCACCATCGGTGTATCAAACAACCGATAGATCAAACAACACGGTCCTTACGACCCCACCATCGGTGTATCAAACAACCAATGGATCACACAACACACGAAGGCTGGCCGAAAACACACGCGCCTTAGTGAATCCGAACTACACGCGACTCACTACCTTCAACACAACAACAATCGGGAATGGCCGAACTACACGCGCCATAGTGAATCCGAACTACACGAGAGTCACTATCCCGGAGGAATGACCGAACTACACGAGTCAATTGTGAATCCGAACTACACGAGACTCACTCCTCAATACAATGACCGAAACCACACGAGTCATTTGTGAATCCGAAACCACACGCGATCCACTTCCACAATATGATGACCGAAACCACACGCGTCATCGTGAATCCGAAACCACACGCGATCCACTACTATGGCGAAGTCAGCGGACCCGAAGATCATGCTTCACCAAATCTCAACACCGGATAAAGTCAGCGGACCCGAAGATCATGCTTCACCGATCACGTACTCCCGTGATGAAGTCAGCGGACCCTAAAGATCATGCTCCATCACTCAACCGTACCATAATGAAGTCAGCGGACCCGAAGATCATGCTTCATTAATCATCAATACCACGATGAAGTCAGCGGACCCTAAAGATCATGCTTCATCGATCACATACGCACTTTCGGCCTCAAACAACGAGTAGTGCAACATCGCGCCCTGCTACACTATAGTGAATCCTAACGGATACCACTAACCATCCCCACAATCGAGCAAGAACCACCTATATCAAACATAGGTACCAAACAATGATTCCCCAAAAGAGAATCCGACACACACCTCCCTTAACCGAAGGATTTCACCTTGCTCACCAAACACGTCCATTATCTCTCAACGAGATTTACCACATTACCACCTCAGTGGTAATTCCAATCCAATATCATAAGTACAATTTAACCAAAATTGTACTCTACCACAAGTTGACCAAAACTAGGTCTCAACGAAATTTCCGGATCTACCAAAAACATCATCCGAAATCTCATACTAAAACTTCCTCGTGCGGAAATGCGACTCCCCCTCTTGGAACCACGTTCCTATATCACACTCGTACAACCGTACAATGCTACCAAAGGTAGACTTTACCAACGATTGGGTACACACGACCCATTACCACATCTTGCTCCAACCTTGAGCATACGAAGGATTTCAAACAATCCTTAAACGTTTCGAACGAAAAGTGTACCACGCATTACACAAACTACACCCTCGCAATCATCCAATTACCATAGTTGTCAATTTCACCGAGTCACTCGTGTACTTAAGGGTTCCTCCCGGTACCCTAAGTACAATGTAACTACAACACAATCGGAGTCGACACCACGCTAGTAGGTATAAAAGAGGCACCTAATGTCGCGTCATAAAGACTCCATTACCAACACACATCAAGATTTTAAACACTCGATCTCAAAGGTTCCAATCACCCGACGAACCTCGTGGTTCATCAACTTCAACACACAAGCGAACACGCACTTAACAATCGAACACCAAAACCATTTCCGTGGCTTGGTAGAAACATACCCCAAATACTAAGGAATGCTTGGTTGCACCAAGTCTTACGCCCTTCGCCCGACAATCAAACATCACCTTAGGGTACTTCCATTAGGAACGTCACCCATAGCATAACATACACAACAAAGGCATGCAACTCAAACTCAAACGGCATTTAATAAATAATCAAAAGACATATTTATCAAAATTAAACGTACCTTAACGTCTCCTCGCCGCACCCGTCCCCGCTAACTTGGGACATTCCGACTTACGATGTCCTTCCTTTTGGCAATTGAAGCACACCATACTACCACCCTTTGGTACCGAACATTCCCAAGACTTGTGACCCCTTACGCCACAATTGTAACATCTAGCCGTACTAGAATCCGATATACCCGTTCGCGTACCACCCGTGCTCACACTCGGACCCTTAGTCCTCTTACTCGGAGCACCATAAGAAACAACTCTTTTCTCACTTGAAGATTCACCCCTCTTCGATCGTGAATACGACTCGAAACCTCTAGCCAAGTCGAATAATTCCGAAAACGATTTCGCTTGACCCCGACTAATCCTACTTTTCAAGTCATCATTCAAGGTCCGATAGAAATCCCCCATCAACAAACGATCATTCCCCAAATACTCCGGACAAAAACGAGCCTTCGCCATAAAGGTCGTCTTAAGAGTACTCAAATCCATAGATCCTTGTCGCAAATTTCGCAACTCATTACGCAATTCCCACAAATCGGCCGAAGTCCGGAACTCCTCAAAGAATTCTTCCTTAAACTCGTCCCATGATAAGGCCATAAACGTCTCACCACCGACAAGATCAATCTTACCATCCAACCAATCCCTTGCCCTACCCCGCAACAAACTTGTAGCGAGTCTCGTCTTCCTCTCGGGAGGGCAATCAATAGTACGAAAACACCCTTCGACATCCGAAATCCATGTTGTGCTCACCAAAGGATCCGGTTTTCCGTCGTACATCGGGGGTTTAGTCCTCATGAAGCTCTTAAGATAACGCTCCATTTCACCACTACTTTGAAGTTCGGAATACTTCCTTTCCATTCTTTCTTCCAACGCACCCATTTGCTCCGCAACGGCGGCTGCAACTCTAGCGTTAACCTCCGCGTTGTTCGTATCGATCCCACTTCCCGTCGCCATTCTAAGGAATGCAAAGCGATTAGATCACGAACGTATAAGTAAACGCGCACAACACCGACCCATCTTGCTAAGCACTCGTCGTACATCACTCGTTAGACACGATTTGCACCCGTAATAAGGTCTGCAAGTTCTTATTACGCACACACGCCGCATCGACTTGTTAGTACAACGACCGCCTCGCTCGATGATATAAACAAACACAACCAAAATTCTACGCGGTACAAACACACGCGAGAATTACCATCACAACACAAGAGCATATTAATAATACCCGCATTACTAATATAAACGTTAGTCAACCTATAAACAAGGCACTAACTAAACCCATTCCGACCCGTAATCCTACAAGTCCCGCAACAAATTAAGCACACACAAAAGTCTAAGTCTAGGCACCTATCTCAAGTCACCTAAATCCCTTAGACCATGCTCTGATACCACTTGTAACAACCCGAACCAAACCACGTCAAAACCCCGTTAATTTTTACAACATAAAAAAAATTTCTGGTGCAGTTCATCCGCGCGGCGCGCCAGGTGGGCGCGCGGCGCGCCAAATCACCTGGACAGCCCGCTGTCCCCGGAAGTCAATTTAACGAAAATGTTTGACTAGTTCCCGACACATTTAGCCAAAACGCTTTTAACCGTACATTAATATATGTAAAACTAGCACATAACTAAGGTTTGAGCGAGTTTTACAAAGTGGGGCCCACACGTGCCCAAATTACCCCTTAAGTATAAAAATACAATTTTAAACCATAAGACTCTTAATACAAAACAAAGCCGAGCATGGCGATTGGGGATACACTACCCAATCCTAATAAATCCAAAAGCAAGCCTTCTACGCAAACTATGCAAGTCCTCTAATCCTCGCGCTTACCCGAGCCACCATCCGCATGCAATCTATAAAAAGAGTCAACAACGAGAGGGTAAGCTAATGCTTAGTGAATGATAATATACTACATACATATATATGTATAAAATGAATACGCCACACAAACAAATACCGCATACCGTAGCATCCAAATATAAAGCAACTACACTAAGCATACCGTACGATCTCTAAGCAACGAGCTAAAGATACAATAACAATATAAGTTCACCAACGACGATGTGAACAACGCCAATTAGCTACACCCGGAGGGTTAGCTACAACACAACAATACATTAATATATAACAATATAAACGAACAAGGTTAACACCTTAACCCAATACCGAGAACCAAATACCACAATGAAGATTGGCCGAACTACACGAGCCTTAGTAATCCGAAACCACACGAGATTACTATCTTCACAACATCGAGGTTGGCCGAACTACACGAGCCTTAGTAATCCGAAACCACACGAGATTACTACCTCAATAAGATAACCGAACTACACGAGTCACCATGAATCCGAACTACACGAGATTCATTCGATAAGATGACCGAAACTACACGCGTCATCGTGAATCCGAAACCACACGCGATTCACTTCTCCAACTCAAACCCACGGTCACGGGATTATATAATCCACCACATCGGGGCCACAACATCCAAATCACAATCACGTGTGATAATGTACACACGAACGTGTACTTCGCCAAAGATGGTCAACCAAAACGCACAACCGTGCCAATTGGACTTATACAAAAGTCCATCAAGTCCACCTACATGTGAAGTGAGCTCTATAGCCGAAAATCACTTCACCCGACCCGCACCCATCCTACACATACATATGCACATAGGATAATATCACTCACCTTGAAGTCTTGAAGAAAGCTTCCAAGTAATCCGCAACTCGCCAATGGAAAATACCTATTCCATTATCACAATTACAACAATACAATTAGGATGGATTTACAAACCAACCCAATTCAACACTTAGTGCAATTTCGACCCAATTGCACTTCCAAGCACAAACCGTGCCCGAACTAACCAATAATCACTAACACAAGTGAGAATGGTCCTAATAAGCCAATTAAACCCGAACTCAAGTGTCAAACACGTGTCATACCCATTTAGACACTTAAACCCTAATTTTGACCCATAAAGGTCAAAATCTCGTCCTTTATAAGTTTTGACACCAAAACACATTTAACTCGGACTTATACTTCAACTTAATCCATTTTAAGTTCGTAAACCTCATTAAGTCACCAAATGGGTCATAATCACCACCAAACCCTAATTTGACCCAAAGTCAAAGTTAGTCAATCAATTAACCCTAAATAGGTTTCAACACTTCCATAATCACTAATCCAAGTGATAAATCCCAAGATTAAAGCCTAATCAAGGCCAAATCGTCAATCAACCCAAAACCCGCCAAGTGACAAGAATAACTAGTCACCATAAATCCATTTCATCACATAAAAGGGTTTTACAACTAATTAACTCAAAACCCTAACTTGAATATCAAATTAAATAATTGAAATTCGGAGTTTGAGCTTACCAATACTATCACCGTGTAGCCGAGAACGAAAGGAACAACTTTAAAACCCGAGACTTAGAACGATTCGAGCTTCTTCCTCACCAAAACCTCCAATCTCTCTCTAAACTCTTACTCTCTCTCTAAAATGGATGAAGATGATGAGTGGATGTGAATGGGATCCAAAACTGATCCAAACTAGCTCATAAGCCTCACAAATCCGGCCTCAAGTGAAATTACCCATTTGCCCTTCATTTAAACCAATTAAAAACAAGGGATTCTGTCAGCAGCAAACGGCGCGGCGCGCCGAATCCCCGCGCGGCGCGCGACCTAACTGAAACAGATTCTTTTGCATTTTAAACTTTATATAAATAATCCGCGAAACCCAATCTCGAACGTCTTAATACACAAACAAGCAAGATAAATATTCGGGTCTTACAAAGTTTAACGAGAATTCGTATTTATTAACTATCGAAAGATCATCAAATAAACAAACTTTTAATTATAATCAAAAAAGCATGAATGATATAGATGAACAATTGCAAATGTTTATGGACTGTTTAACGATTAAAATATGAATGTGATTTAGCGGCTGCCGGAAGAGCTTCAAAAACTACCTGAACTACAAAGTAATTGTGACTATGAGTGTGTCGATCTAAACAACAAAACTCATATATGGGGTTTCAAGCAAGAAAAAAGATCAAAGAAAAAGTATGTTTCTAAAGGGTGACTAAAGTTCTTAACTGTAAATGGGTATGTTCCGGACGACAAGTGTTTAATTGTGTTCTTGCGTGACGAACCCGGGTTCAACATGGTCCTAGATGGAACTCACCCGGTGTAACAGTTTGTTTCGGTATCAAAGTCTTTTGATTCTGCAGGATGTCCGTTAGTTTGTGTAGAAGTGTTAATGAATATGGATTTAGTTTCTTTCTATTTTGATGCTTAGACATTTAATTATTAAACACTTTAAGATATAACTTATGGTAGCTTAGTAACCATGTAATTGAACTTTATGATATGTCAATTGATGAATGATGGTAATTTTGATATGCTACAGATCTTATCATTAAACACAAGTTGTAACTAAACAACTAAAATGTGTGATCTTATGTTTGTATAATTTTATTCTTCTGTATATTACAAAAAAATTACCAATATAAATATATTACAAATAGTATTGTTATGGAAACATCAACTTCATATTAATCATCTTCTATTGTTAGATTGTTTGTATAACCAAATTCAAAGCAAAATAACAAATACAATATAATATAATATGATATTAATAAATAATTTCATCTTTAAAAAATCCCGCGAAATCGCGGGTCTTTAACTAGTATTGATTTAAAGGAAAGTGTAGAAACACTACATGAAGATGACATCCAAGAAGGACCCAATGACTTACACAGGTACACAGAAGTTTTTCAACCCAATTGTGACTTACATAACTAAAACATTTTTCATCCAAATTTGACCACACAGCATTTGAGATCAAATATCAGTATGCAAAATGCAATAGCAATAAGCAAACAAAGATATCAGGTCTGGGTTTTTATTTTTAGAGTTTGTTTTTATGATGCTGGAATGGTTATGTTAGTTCCTTAAAATTATAATTTTATGTTGAGATGTGCAGCGTGTTGTTCTGTGAATTAGAATGACCTGCTTCTTTTATGTAGCAATCAAAATAAAAAGCCTGTGGTTTGTGCTTCTATATTAAATCCATGGTACACAATACGACTTGCTTTTCTCAATATATTAACCAAGGAATGTAAGCTTTATGTTTTTGTTAACAATTTTGCAGAATGACATATTGTGTAAAACTTCCATCAAGAACAAAGCCTCTATGTTTGTTCTAAGGTAAGTTTTTGACAATTACAATTTCAAAGATGAGGGTAGAATGTTTTGTGATACAATGGAAACAATCAATGCTATTAGCCTATTATTGAAGGATTGATAGTGATAGAGGCAATCAAGATACCGCATAATCATGTGAAGAGAAGGAGGTGGGTACTACTGTTTTACTTGCAGTTAAAGTAAAATTTACTTTCAATAAATGGTAGAGTAGACATAATGGGTGGGTTGGGAGGTTAACCAAAACATTAAATATGTGTAAGGTCATACATTTACTTTTTATATAGCAGATCTTGCAGATGGAAATAGTTGCAGTAACGTCTATCCAGGAATCGATTATAAATGGGGCACCTATATGATATATCAAACTATCAGTTCATCTCATCAGAAGAAGAAGATATGTAATCGTTGTTAGAGTTAATAAAACTTTTAGTAATCATAAAAGAATAGATTTAGTACGAGCTACATGAATACCTCAAGCTTCTTCTGAATTTAGTTTAGAGGTGGATGAATGGATATGGATATGTCAGTTTAAGTCATAACGAGTAAACTTCTATATTGGGTTGACCCAAGATACAATATTTCTCCATAACTTATACTTTCTGTTTTACATCATAACTATGTTAGATATGATTACCATAATGATATGACTTTTTATTAAAATGCTAAGGAGGTTTTATGCAGCTAAAGAAGATTTGTTCAGCCCATTTGACCCGTTTCATATGTTGCTAATCTACCGTAAGAGGTAACTATAAGTTTTGAATTCCATTGCTTTCCTTTTTAGCTTCCCTAAAGTAAAAAATGAACTCCGTCAGTTTAAATATAGACAGTTAAATATAAGTTTAGAATAGATATTCGAATCATGTTGGTCATTATTTTTAAGTTTTGATTTGCCTGTGTGTCAATGCTGACTTGTTTAGTATTAATATCTCAACTGTGTCTGTATTATGTAGTGATACTCATGCTACTGTAGAAATATGGGCCCATTTAGCATTGGAGATTCATCTTTAGTTATCAATGTAGTATTTATTCTTATGTCGCAAACTTAATTCGATAAATAATTACAGGATAATAAGGACCAACGTGGATTGTTTATGATGGGTGTCTTCTTAGTAACTTTGTTGCTAAGGTGGGTTGTCTATCATGAGTTTATTTAATCTTTAAGAATGTATTTAAACTTTTAAGAATTATTGATTGAAAGATGTTTTAATATGCAAAGTTAAATTAAAGTTTATGGTGAAATGGTGATGGTATACAAAAAAAAAAAAATTGTAGTTATCTTCATGTTAAGATGTTTAATTGTAGCTGTAATATGTTTTTTTACATGGCTGTTACGTATGTATGATTTCATGTTTATATAGGGAGTATGCACTGTTGATACATTATGCTTTTAAAAAATTTTCAAACGCTAGCAGCGGAGCGCAGAAAGTGGGTATGTTTATTTTCAAACGTAAGAGGTAACTATAAGTTTTAATCTTAAAGACTATTTTAGCTGCCATGTTTATTTATTTGTGATGAAAGGTGTAAACTTGGCTAATTTTTGCAGAATCATGTATCAAATAATGAGAGTAATTAAACCGGATCTTGATTTCCACTTTCAAGACATTGAAGGATTGTTACAACTCGTGCGTGTTGCAATGGAAGTGATTATGTCTAAAACAAAGTTTAAGTTATCCAACTCTTAGTGATGTGTTTTGTTTAAAAAAAAATACTTAACGAATTCATCCACAAAAGTTCAGTATAATATCGTTAATTGATATGTCACTTTAATATTCAAGATTAATAGCGGAAGTGTCCTCGTGCAACGCACGGGCTCTTAAATCTAATTATCTATATATCTAATAGAAAAAATACTGTAGCACTATTCACCAATAGTAATCAGGGGTATTTTTGTCATTTCACCTTTTTTTTTTGTCTCCAACGATAAAAGAAGCAACTTTCATAAAAGAACCAACCCTTCAATGTTACCAAAAAGATGTCGAAAAAAATTTCTTTTTTACAAAAAAATCAACTAACTTTTTTTTTCCCCTCTTCAACGATAAAAGTGGCAACTTTCATAAAAGGAACAACCCTTCAATGCTACCAAAAGATGTCGAAAAACATTCTTTTTTACAAAATAGATCAATTAACTTTCTAAAAAAAAAAACCAACGCTAAAAGAAGCAACTTTCACAAAAGGAACAACCCTTCAATGTTAGATGTCGAAAAAGATTCTATTTGAAAAATAGATCAAGACTTTTCCTTTTAACTCGCATTCAAAACAGAGCCCCCGACGCGAA
Organism: Rutidosis leptorrhynchoides; assembly: GCF_046630445.1. NCBI lineage: Eukaryota > Viridiplantae > Streptophyta > Magnoliopsida > Asterales > Asteraceae > Rutidosis > Rutidosis leptorrhynchoides. Next base: position 27,192,424 of record NC_092333.1, read on the forward strand.
GCGAGGGCTCCACTAGTTGACATCAAAAGTGAAAAGTGAATCTTATGAGATTGTTTATACACTCAAGTGAAAAAGTTACTATTATTATCAACCTCAGTTGATTGAGTGTGTTAGTAAAATCTATTTGTCCAGGAACAAACTCATGTTCAAGTTAATTTTGAATGATAATTATGTTGAAGGTGTGAAGAATTTGATCAAAGGAACAAGACGTGACTTGATGAACAAGGCGCTTGACTTGGTGAACAAGTCTTAGGGAGCTTAACTTGGTGAACAAGTCGTAGAGATTTTGTTGCCTTAATTAAATCTTCTAGTATGGAGCAAGTAATAGATATTTATGAAATGTCTTTTGCTTGAAGGACAAGTTTAACTTGGTGGACATGTTTAACTCTTCCTATAAATTGTAACTCCTAGCCTCATTGTAATGTGTGCACAAAAATAATACAAGAAAATCTTCGGTTTGCGCCCGTGGAGTAAACTCTTCTCCGTGTTTTGGAGTTGGGATATAACCACGTTAAATACCCTGTGTCGTTTATTGTTTTTATTTATCGTTCTAGCTTTATTAATCGTTTGTCGTTTGTGGGTTTGGTGGTTTGATGAATCACCTGTCTTGTTAGGGCCTACCGAATTTTTAACAAGTGGTATCAGAGCTTCAAGGTTCGAAGACGAGCACGATGGCGATTTGAAAGCAAGATATTCGAAATGTTTGATGATTCGGGTGTTCATCAAGGTTAGATTAAACGACAGGGTTTTGTGTCTTGCAACTTGTGTCGAGATATCGAAGATTTGTTGCTGAAGACAAAGAAGAGATTTTTGGGAAGATCCGGGTATCGGATCTAAGTTATCATTCCTTGCGGTCCCGTTCGAGGGAATGATGAACTTTTCAAAATTCGGATTCTAATGCGCAACTGGAGAAGAAAAATTACTGCGGGTTCGTTAGCCGTTGGATCGGCTTGAAATTTTTACCGAAGGTGCTGGAGTCATAGATCTAGTAGCTGTAAAAATTTGAGGAAGATCGGACCTTTAGATTTCAAGATATGATTTTTCGAATGCTTCTGTTCAAGGTTTAGTTACAGAGTTGTTAGAGGAGAAAAATTCCTACGGGTTCGTTAACCGTTTGATCGCCTTGAATATTTTACTTTAGATGTTAGACTCATAGATATAGTCGTGGTCAAAATTTGACAGTGATCGGACCGTTAGATATTGAGTTATGTTTTTTCGAAGTTGCAGTCGTTTAGGTTTAGAGCTGTTCATCTACCATTGGATCGACTTGAAACTTGGACTGTACGTTTCAGAAGTAATGATCTAAGTGTGGTAAAATTTTGGTGATGATCGGACCGTTGGATCTTGAGATACGATTTTTTAAGTGGCGGCAGTTTTTTATGGGAGAGTTCCGGTTTTTTGATAAAGTGAGTGGCGAGACGTTTTGTTTTGCGAATCTTCGGGCGATAAAGGCTGTGTTTTTTAGAGAAGTAGGCTTGTTACAAGAGCCAAAATATATTCCGGATGTGATGGATGGCGTCGTGGGCGCACCTCTCAGCGTGCGTGCGTTCTCTTGGTAACGTTGAGTTGATCATGAAGTCTTGTATCGAAATCTCACTGGTCCGCACACAGACAGTTGAGAGTTCCGTATGGCGGCGGTAAAGATTGGTTCCGAACTATCGTTGAAAGGGAGACCCATATGGATTTGGGTTTTGAGGGGAGGTTTGTCTTGGGTACAAACCAAAGTCATACATCGGATATGAGGTAGAAACAAATGTGTGCTTAAAAGGTGATTTCTCTCTAGTTTTTGCGGTAAGGTAGCAAACACTGGGACAAATCGAAAGTAGGAGTTATCGAGAAGGTTGGATACTCGCAGGTTGTAGTCTCGATGTGTGGATAGCGCAACGTGACATTTGCAGCATGTCAACGGTTGGCTTAACCCCTTGGTTGGCACACGCGGTTGTGCACCCTCGGTGGATGAGTTGATCTTGGAGCCTTGTACGTAAGTAGACTTGATGTGGTCCCATTCAAGTTGTGTTTCGTGGTTGCGGTAGGTACTAAAGAAGGTTGTATCTTGACTATCATTGAAGGGATGCCGAGTTGAACTTGGGTTTGAGGGGAGGTTTGTTATGGCGCAAACCAAAGTCCAACATCAGATTATTGAACGGGTCGACTAATGTATTTAGTCGGATATTCTATAGTATATGGAGTATGTGGGCAGGGTTAGAGCTTCTCTCACTAAAGAAATTGGTTTGAAGTTGTCGGAAAGGACACGTTCGACTGTGGCTCGGGTTTGGTTAATGATTTGTTCAACAAAGCGAGCGGTTTTCTTCGGGGTGGCAAATTAGGAATCTTTAGGTGATGTTAGAAGTGGCTAATCTTGTAAGTCCTGGAACTTGAGCTTTCAAGAGGGTGTCGAGAACTCGATGTGAGTGTGTTATTCGACGAAAGTACCGGGCTAGTGGGAGTTTGACGACTAATGGGAGTTATGGAGACTATTATGCAACGTGGGTCTCTAGTATTCACATGATTAGTGTGTATAACACTAGGGTACTTGGATGCTGCAAACATACCCTCGAATGGCAAATAGATTTGCAACTGACCGGTGGAACAAACCAGATTCTTCTCAGATAGCCATGGTTTTATTTCTTACTCGTACAGTGGGAGCGTGCTTGGGATGAGAAGATGGGGTTTGATCCCAAGATGGGGTTTGTGATATTCATAGCTATGAGGAGGTCAGTGTACCAGTGAGAAAGCGGAAAGTTAAAAAGGTGGTAGATTTCGAGGTTGTTCTCACTGGAGCCTTGATGAAGAGTCAACAAAGACGTCTGTTGAATTTTTTGATTTCTGGTAAAAGGAAATCATAGATAGACGGGAAATTCTGTACGAGGGTGATCATTGACATGTGGGTTCGGGATTGGACATGTCTAGAGTGATCAGTGAGGCGGTGTAATCTCATGAATAATCCTATAATTGAAGAGTTGCATACTTCAATTGATCTTCTTGTGTAAGAAGATGGTGGTGCAAGAAACCGAATGGCCCAAGTTAGTAACTGGAGATCGGGTTGAAGCTTAGCGGTTTTGATGTCGAAAGACTTCCTTCCCTCAGGTGTGGAAGAGCGGCGTGACCTGGATGTTTGATTCTGACGGCATCAAAAGTCGTAGCTGAGAGGAGATCGGGAGTTGCTATGGGTGTTTGAACAACATTGACAGTTGAGGCAGTTATTGGTTTCTAGTTCCGACAAGTAGTGTTGAAGACCTTGTATCGAAAGTATGCTCATTCGACGTATGTGATGAGTGTGCGTGTCCCAAATGGAGTTTGGCGGTATAATGGTGGTTTGACTTTCTTAGATGGAATGGAGATTGATGTTTGGGTTTGTTCAAAATCTTCAAGTAGGAGATTGTTGAGTAGTGAAGAGTTTGCTCAAAGTTTTCAAGTGGGAGATTGTTGAAGGTGTGAAGAATTTGATCAAAGGAACAAGGCGTGACTTGATGAACAAGGCGCTTGACTTGGTGAACAAGTCTTAGGGAGCTTGACTTAGTGAACAAGTCGTAGAGATTTTGTTGCCTTAATTAAATCTTCTAGTATGGAGCAAGTAATAGATATTTATGGAATGTCTTTTGCTTGAAGGACAAGTTTAACTTGGTGGACAAGTTAACTCTTCCTATAAATTGTAACCCCTAGCCTCATTGTAATCTGTGCACAAAAATAATACAAGAAAATCTCTGATTTGCGCCCGTGGAGCAAACCCTTCTCTGTGTTTTGGAGTTGGGATATAACCACGTTAAATACCCTGTGTCGTTTATCGTTTTTATTTATCGTTCTAGCTTTATTAATCGTTTGTCATTTGTGGGTTTGGTGGTTTGATGAATCACCTATCTTGTTAGGGCCTACCGAATTTCTAACAAATTATGATGATCTAGACAAAGTCAGACATTTTCTTTCTTTGAACTACTATTTATGAGCTGATAAGAGATTGCATACTTCCGTGGACCACATTTTTAGTTTATGTTATAGTGGAAAATCTTGATTTTTTTTAAAATACTAATTTTAATCAGTTTACTTGCAAAAATATATATATATATATATTTTTTTACGTAAATGGTAAAATCGAAGTTTGAAACTTCGGTTTTGCCAAATTCGAAGTTTCAAACTTCGGTTTTTTCTTCAGATTGTCAGGAAAACCCTAAACCGAAGTTTAGAACTTCGGTTTTGCAGGTAAACAGTAAAACTGAAGTTTCAAACTGTAACAACCCTCACTTTTCGACTTCTAAATTACTGAATTAACCATAGGGTTATATGTCTGACTATATGTATTAAGGGTTGTTATATACAATTAAAAATTGACCGAATAGTAATTTTTAGTCAACAATGTACGCTTAAATAAATAATATATTATTAATTTATATAATTTGAAATAATTTAACTAAGTATATAAACTTTGTATCACTTTTATTATTTAGTTAATGTATTATATATTTAACTATATAATAAATCCAATTATGTATAAATGTAATAATATTTACAAACTTACTAAAGCTATAGTTTAATAATTAAAATCATAATTATTATTAAAAATACAAAATACCGAATTATTTATTATTTTTATGAAAAATTTGTATTTATTAATTAAATAAAAAAAATAAAATAAAATATTATTGACAAATATTCTTGGAAAAACATTAAATAAATTTGTTTATTTACATAAAAAAAATCCTTAAAATAAATAAAAAATAAATAAATAAATAAATAAATTACTTTTTAATTAAAAATTGTAATGAAAAAACTACTTTTATTATTTTATTTTGTGCATTATCCCATGACCTAACATTTAATACTTTTTAATTTTAAAATCCCATTAAGAATTAAATATTTCTTTTTCTTTTAATTATTTTATTCTTTTTACCTAATTTTTTCAAGTATAAATACCCCTCATTTCTCATTCAAACTCACACCAAAATTCCTCTCATTCTCTCTTTGAAGAATTAATACTAGTAAGTATTCTTTTCTTACTTTTTATTTTTTTACTTTTTACTTTTTACTTTTTACTTTTTACTTTTTACTTCGATTATTATTTTTACCGAAATATGTAAATAATGTTATAAATTATATGCAATTAAAAATAAAATAAATAACATGTATACACTATTACTATTACTAGCACCTATAACCTACTACTTATATTGTAACATAAAAACATTTTGGGATATGTATTAGAGATGTATAGATCTTCGAACTTTCTTGACGAATGGTTTCTATGAGATTCTAGGCAGAGGGTTTGGATTTCCGATTTAAAGGGTCATATGACTCAAGCCCCTAGATCTAAATTAGCCATTCGAAGGGAAAGGGGTGATTGGAAGCTTATCTAATACGGCAAGTATCCTAAAATGGAAAACATTGATAAAAGTAGAAACTCTCTAGTCATAGAAACAGTAAAATAAGAAACTTTCTAAAAATGAAAACTTTATAAAAATAGTAACTTACTAGGAATAGAAACTTAGTAAAACAAACTATACTTAAACACATACTTAAATTTAAACATGGGCAAAACACTTAACTACTCTTAAATGTCAATAGGTTGACATTCCTGCTCACTCGTTCAACTCTTTATTCCGAGGAATAACACTCTCTCTACTTACTAAAGTGAATTCATAGCCCCTCTTTATTGCTAGCAAACTTACTTTTACTTGGGGTGAGACACATGTTGTTTTTACTTTTTACACTTTAGACACAAGTACCAAACTATTAAACTATGCTATACCCGGCTATGTCCGACTAAGTCCCTACAGTGATATTTTTAATTGCTGCGGCATGCTTAATTATTGGGGGTAGGCCTATCGGGAGTAACGTCCCCGATACATTTGACCAAGTCATTTTATTACTTAATAATGAAATTAAACCGACAAGGACTGACACAACTTGTCATGGGGCAAAACTTGAACGTTTAGTCTAAATATCACGCATTGGCATAACTTTTTGATCCTGCGGGAGATCAACTTTACAAACTAAATCTTGTGGTCTAAAACAACGACAAACTTTTTGTTAAACCTATGAACTTCACTCAACCTTTTTGGTTGACACTTTAGCATGTTTTGTCTCAGGTGCTGTTTGATTCAAGCTCTTATAGTTACCGCTTATGTGATGCTACTTGGACATAGGATCAAGAGATATCGCATTTATTACTTATGCATGTGAACATTTACGATATTGTTATTCCTGTCATTGTAACGAAATTTTATTTTCCGCTGCGTACTCATTAAAGTTAAATTCACCATTTAGTATTGTTCTCGTTTATTATAATATGTTGGTATGTTTTGATATTAGTGACGTTCCTTCCAGACCCTATTGGGAGGACGTTACAGATTGGTATCAGAGCATAACCAGGCTGTTATAGAGAACCAGGATTGCATTTTTGTGTGTGCCTTATGTGTTAGCTAGGGTGCCTTAGCAATCTAGGAAACTATAACCTTTCCTGCCTTAGACTTAAAGCACTTAGGATTACCTTATAATCTTAACAACCTTGCTTTGATAATCTTGGCTTAAAATGCTAATCAAAGTCTCTTTCCTAATGTTAGAATGTCTAATTTTCATTAAGCGAACAAAATGACTCTTTTCAAGCCGACATAAGTTACGTGTCTAGTGATTTTTGTACCCTATTTTCTGAAAAGCCTCAACCCTTAGAAACTAAAAGATTAGTAGAAGTAGCCAATGGAAAGGTCATGCAAGTCGATAAAATCTATAAAAACTGCAACCTAATCTTAGCCGATAAAGAATTTAAGATAGACCTTTTGCCGGTCGAGCTCGGAAGTTTTGACGTCGTAGTTGGAATGGACTGGTTACGTCCATTGAGAGCTGCCATCATGTGTTACGATAAAACCATTCATGTTCCATTGGGAAATGGAGAGACTCTTATCATCCAAGGTGAAAAGAGTGGTTCCAATCTTAATATTATCTCCTGTATTAAAACCAGCAAACACCTTATGAAAGGTTATCCAGCTATTCTAGCCCACGTTAAAATGATCGAATCGAAAGAGAAGTGTATTGAAGATGTACCAGTGGTTAAAGACTTTCCCGATGTGTTTCCTGAAGATCTTCCTGGTCTTCCACCTCCTCGACAAGTTGAATTTCAAATTGATTTAGCTCCCGGTGTTGCTCCTATTGCTAAAGCACCATACCGTTTAGCACCTTCCGAAATGAAGGAACTTTCCAACCAGCTCCAAGAACTATTGGATAAAGGTTTCATTCATCCAAGCTCGTCCCCATGGGGAGCTTCTATTCTATTTGTTAAAAAGAAGGATGGTACGTTAAGGATGTGCATTGATTACCGTGAACTTAACAAGCTTACTATTAAGAACCGTTATCCGTTGCCACGTATTGATGATCTATTCGACCAACTTCAAGGGTCAAGTGTTTATTCAAAGATTGATTTGAGGTTCGGATATCACCAACTTAGAGTCAAGGAATCTGATATTCCTAAGACTGCTTTTCGCACTCGTTATGGGCACTATGAATTCTGTGTCATGCCTTTTGGTTTGACCAATGCTCCTGCCATTTTCATGGATATCATGAACCGTGTTTGCAAACCTTATCTCGATAAATTCGTCATTGTTTTCATTGATGACATTTTGATCTACTCCAAGAGTGAGAAGGAACATGAGCAACATCTGCGCGTGATTCTTGAACTCTTACGAAAGGAACAACTCTACGCTAAGTTTTCTAAGTGCGAGTTTTGGCTCAAAACTGTACAATTTCTCGGACACATTGTTGATAGTAATGGAATACATGTCGATCCAGCTAAGATTACCGCTATCCAGAACTGGGAGATACCAAAGACTGCGAAGCATATTCGTCAATTTTTGGGACTTGCCGGTTATTATCGGAGATTCATAAAGGATTTTTCCCTTCTTGCCAAACCTCTTACGAAGCTAACTCAAAAAGGGGAAGAAGTTTGAGTGGTCCGAAGAACAGGAATCTGCTTTCAAGATTCTGAAAGAGAAGTTGACCACAGCCCCGATTCTATCTTTACCTGAAGGTACTAACGATTTTGTTGTTAACTGCGATGCCTCAAAGCAAGGCTTTGGTTGTGTTTTAATGCAACGTGAAAAGGTTATTGCCTACGCATCTAGACAGTTGAAGAAACACGAGGAGAAGTATACCACACACGACCTTGAGTTAGGTGTCGTGGTATTTGCATTAAAGATATGGAGACATTATCTATATGGTACCCAGTTTACGGTGTACACTGACCATAAAAGTCTTCGACACATCTTTGATCAAAAACAGCTGAATATGAGGCAAAGCCGATGGCTCAAGTTATTGAACGATTATGACTGTAAGATGGAATATCATCCTGGCAAGGCAAACGTAGTTGCTGATGCCCTTAGTCGAAAAGACGATGTTAAACGTGTTCGTGCCTTAAACCTGAAAATCAAATCAAATCTTATATCACGAATCTGCGAAGCTCAACTGGAAGCTATTAAACCAACACTTATCGAAGGTGAAGGACCTATCGGTTTCGAGAACCAACTCCAAGTGAAAGCTAATGGTACACGGTACTTTGGCAACATAATTTGGGTTCCTCGCTTCGGTAATCTCCGTGAGACTAGTCTTGGATGAAGCGCATAAGACTAGGTATTCTATTCATCCGGGTTCCAGTAAGATGTACCACGATGTGAAGGAATTCTACTGGTGGCCTAATATGAAAGCCGACATTGCTACTTATGTTAGTAAGTGTCTCACTTGTTTGAAAGTCAAGGCTGAACATCAAAAGCCTTCTGGTCTGTTGACACAACCCGATATTCCGCAGTGGAAGTGGGAATGTATCGCTATGGACTTTATTACTAAATTGCCTAAGACTTCTAGTGGCAATGATACTATATGGGTCATAGTAGATCGTCTTACTAAATCTGCTCATTTTTTACCGATCAAGGAGACCGACAAGATGGAGAGATTGTCACAACTGTATATCAAAGAAATTGTCTCTCGTCATGGTGTTCCTATATCAATCATATCCGATCGCGATAGTAGATTCACTTCCAGATTCTGGAAATCCTTACAAACTGCTCTTGGAACTCAACTCGACATGAGTACTGCTTATCATCCGCAAACCGATGGTCAAAGTGAACGAACCATTCAAACATTGGAAGATATGCTTCGCGCTTGTATTATCGACTTCGGCAAAGGCTGGGATAGACATTTGCCTTTGGTTGAATTCTCTTACAATAATAGTTACTACTCAAGTATTAAGGCTGCACCTTTTGAGGCCTTATACGGACGAAAATGTAGATCCCCACTGTGCTGGGATGAATTAGAGGACAGACAGTTAACTGGTCCTGAAATCATACACGAGACAACCGAAAAGATAGTTCAGATTAAGAAACGAATAGAAACTGCCCGCAGCCGACAGAAGAGCTATGCTAATAAAGGTCGGAAAGATTTGGAATTCCAAGTTGGTGACAAAGTCATGTTGAAAGTATCCCCTTGGAAAGGCGTCGTTCGTTTTGATAAACGAAGCAAACTAAGTCTGCGTTTTGTTGGACCCTTCAAGATTACTGAAAGGATCGGACCCTTGGCTTATCGATTAGAATTACCTGCTGAACTTAGCTGCGTACACAACGTATTTCATGTCTCGAATCTTAAAAAGTGTCTCGCTGATGACACTCTCATTATTCCTTTGGATGACATTCGTATTGATGATAAAATGCACTTCATAGAGGAACCCGTAAAAGTCATGGACCGATCTGCTAAACGCTTAAAACAAAGCACCATACCTATTGTTAAGATCCGTTGGAATTCACGACATGGCCCTGAGTATACCTGGGAACGTGAAGACCAAATGAAACAGAAATATCCCCATCTCTTCTCAACCGCTGATGCATCCGAGAAGTCTACCTAAAACTTCGGGACGAAGTTTTTATTAACGGGGAGGTACTGTAACAACCCTCACTTTTCGACTTCTAAATTACTGAATTAACCCTAGGGTTATATGTCTGACTATATGTATTAAGGGTTGTTATATAGAATTAAAAATTGACCGAATAGTAATTTTTAGTCAACAATGTACGCTTAAATAAATAATATATTATTAATTTATATAATTTGAAATAATTTAACTAAGTATATAAACTTTGTATCACTTTTATTATTTAGTTAATGTATTATATATTTAACTATATAATAAATCCAATTATATATAAATGTAATAATATTTACAAACTTACTAAAGCTATAGTTTAATAATTAAAATCATAATTATTATTAAAAATACAAAATACCGAATTATTTGTTATTTTTATGCAAAATTTGTATTTATTAATTAAATAAAAAAAATAAAAAAATAAAATAAAATATTATTGACAAATATTCTTGGAAAAACATTAAATAAATTTGTTTATTTACATAAAAAAAATCCTTAAAATAAATAAAAAATAAAAAATAAATAAATAAATAAATTACTTTTTAATTAAAAATTGTAATGAAAAAACTACTTTTATTATTTTATTTTGTGCATTATCCCATGACCTAACATTTAATACTTTTTAATTTTAAAATCCCATTAAGAATTAAATATTTCTTTTTCTTTTAATTATTTTATTCTTTTTACCTTATTTTTTCAAGTATAAATACTCCTCATTTCTCATTCAAACTCACACCAAAATTCCTCTCATTCTCTCTTTGAAGAATTACTACTAGTAAGTATTCTTTTCTTACTTTTTATTTTTTTACTTTTTACTTTTTACTTTTTACTTTTTACTTCGATTATTATTTTTACCGAAATATGTAAATAATGTTATAAATTATATGCAATTAAAAATAAAATAAATAACATGTATACACTATTACTATTACTAGCACCTATAACCTACTACTTATATTGTAACATAAAAATATTTTGGGATATGTATTAGAGATGTATAGATCTTCGAACTTTCTTGACGAATGGTTTCTATGAGATTCTAGGCAGAGGGTTTGGATTTCCGATTTAAAGGGTCCTATGACTCAAGCCCCTAGATCTAAATTAGCCATTCGAAGGGAAAGGGGTGATTGGAAGCTTATCTAATACGGCAAGTATCCTAAAATGGAAAACATTGATAAAAGTAGAAACTCTCTAGTCATAGAAACTTAGTAAAATAAGAAACTTTCTAAAAATGAAAACTTTATAAAAATAGTAACTTACTAGGAATAGAAACTTAGTAAAACAAACTATACTTAAACACATACTTAAATTTAAACATGGGCAAAACACTTAACTACTCTTAAATGTCAATAGGTTGACTTTCCTGCTCACTCGTTCAACTCTTTATTCCGAGTAATAACACTCTCTCTACTTACTAAGGTGAATTCATAGCCCCTCTTTATTGCTAGCAAACTTACTTTTACTTGGGGTGAGACACATGCTGTTTTTACTTTTTACACTTTAGACACAAGTACCAAACTATTAAACTATGCTATACCCGGCTATGTCCGACTAAGTCCCTACAGTGATATTTTTAATTGCTGCGGCATGCTTAATTATTGGGGGTAGGCCTATCGGGAGTAACGTCCCCGATACATTTGACCAAGTCATTGTATTACTTAATAATGAAATTAAACCGACAAGGACTGACACAACTTGTCATGGGGCAAAACTTGAACGTTTAGTCTAAATATCACGCATTGGCATAACTTTTTGATCCTGCGGGAGATCAACTTTACAAACTAAATCTTGTGGTCTAAAACAACGACAAACTTTTTGTTAAACCTATGAACTTCACTCAACCTTTTTGGTTGACACTTTAGCATGTTTTGTCTCAGGTGCTGTTTGATTCAAGCTCTTATACTTACCGCTTATGTGATGCTACTTGGACATATGATCAAGAGATATCGCATTTATTACTTCTGCATGTGAACATTTACGATATTGTTATTCCTGTCATTGTAACGACATTTCATTTTCCGCTGCGTACTCATTAAAGTTAAATTCATCATTTAGTATTGTTCTCGTTTATTATAATATGTTGGTATGTTTTGATATTAGTGACGTTCCTTCCAGACCCTATTGGGAGGACGTTACACAAACTTCGGTTTTGCACTCTGCTTTACCTAAAGTCAATAATGGAATGAACCTGCAACCCTATCTTGTCAAAATCTGATTTATCATCTTTTTACATTTTTTTATATCACCATTACCTGATACTCAAACACAAACATCACCACCAAGAACACAATTCAAACATATTAAAGCCAGTTTCAAACACAAACATCACCAAGAACACAATTCAAGCAAATCAAAATCAGTTTCATACATCAACAATTACAAAAATGTCTATAATTAGTCCATTTATGGTTCATTTTCTTTGTGGAGACCAAATTTCATTTCAAAATGGTTGGCGTACTGGTGATAACACAACAATTAGAAGGAGTTTTGTGTTGAACACCAAGGTTAACTGTATGCAGTTAAACCAAATGGCGTATAATTATGTAGGGGTGAATCAAAGATCACACACGTTGAAAATGATCTTGCGGGTTCTTTCTAATGGAAATGAATCAAAAAATGAACTAACTGACGATAACACTTTGGAAACAATATATTATTATTCTCAGAATGATCCAAGTTACGAGACTCAAATTGAAATTTAGTTTGAGAAAGTTTTTCCAACCACACAAAGTCCAGGTTTACGGATCTTATTCAAACTTTGGAAGGTGGTCCATCAACATCTCACAACCATTCAACAGTTGTTGAAGATGAACAAGAACGAAGAGATGGAGAACAAAATGTAGTAGACTCAGATGATGGTATGTCAATTGCAAGCGACGGTACAGTTTCTGATTATAACGTTGAAGAGAATGTTTCGGGTGACGAAGGTAGAGAAGAGGAAGTGGAACCAATTCCAGAGCCTGCCCCAGTTTCACGTTTCGGGTTTGTTAATCAAGATGAGGCTAGTAATACTTTTCCATTCGATGATGACAAAGAAGCTTCATGGGTTTTTTATGATAAGGAGACCGATATTATTACAAAAGGAATGGTGTTCCAAAATAAAGCCGAACTTATATATGATGTTCGGAAATGGAATATACACAATAATAGAGAAATAGTTGTTACACAAAGCAAGCCGGGTTATTGGCAAGCACATTGTAGAATAACTAGTTTAAATTACAAGGGTCCACAAGAAAGATACCATTGTTACTGGAGTGTAAGTGGTTCGTGTCACAATATATTCAGGGTATGGAAAATTACAAAATGGAAAGATGAACACACTTGTTATGGAAACGTCTCGGAAAACAACAATCGTTGTTTAACCTCTAGATTAATTGCTAGTGAAATTTCCCATCAAGTAAGTTTAAACGTTGCTTTTCTTGTTGCCAACATCCAAGCATAAATAAAAAATACATGGCATGTGGATGTCCGTTACGCTAAAGCATGGAATGCTAGGCGTATTGCAATCGAACGATTGTTTGGAACTTGGGAGACTAATTTTATTCATCTACCAAATTATTTAAATGAATTAGTTTATACCAATCCAGACATAATTTTTGTGTTTGAAAATGGACCTGAAATTGAAGAAGGTGTCGACACATTCAAATTTGTGTTTTGGGCATTCGGTCCAGCTATTAAATCATATCAAAGGTGTATTCCGATCATTTGCATCTATGCACCCATTTGAAAGGTAGTTATAAGGGTAAGCTGCTAACAACAGTTGGAAAAAATGCTAACAATCAAATTATACCCGTTGCCTTTGCACTAGTTGATGAAGAAAGTAATGAAAGTTTGGTTTGGTTTTTGAAAATGCTTCAAGAACATGTTGTTGGAAACGGAAAGTTGTGTGTCATCTCTGATCGACACCCAGGTATCCTACATGCAATGGGTGCTCAAACGTACAGTTGGGAACATAGGTACTGTTTGCGCCACATTCGTAGCAACTTATTCAGCAAATATACTAAAGTAAAATTGCTCAAACACTTGTGTTGGACAGTCGGTTCGACAACCAATCAATGACTCTACAAGAATTCCCTCAGAGCCATCAAACAAACTAGTATAGAGGCTTGGCAATATTTGTATGATACTAATTTAGGTGAAGTGTACTATGTATAGGGACAAAGAGAGGATTCGTTAGGGTAATACAATGACAAATATTGCTGAGTCCCTCAACAATGTGTTACGTCATGCCCGTATGATGCCGATCAAAGCGTGTGTTGAATATACATTTGATTACACCAGACAACACTTCTACAATCAAAGTCGAGAAGCAAGGCAATGTAATTCACCATTGTACAATAACATGTTTAACATCCTTTACGAACGGGCAAAAAGAGCTCACAGATACAAAACAACATGTTATAACGAATAACAAGGTGTGTTCAAGGTTCAATCAACTTATATAAGAAGTGGTGAAGGTGGCACCGATTACACTGTGGAGTTTAAACAGAAAAAGTGTTCATGTAGAATTTGGCAACACCAAAGATTACCTTTCTCTTATGCCATTTCTGTGTGTAGCCATATAAACGAGGATATAAATAAATGCATTAGTAAAAAGTACACAACTACCGTATGGAGAGAGCAATATAGCCATCATTTTAATCCACTAAGAGACGCGAGTTACTGGGCACATATAGAATGGGACATTATGGCCGATCCATAAAGAATGATTAAGCACAGGGGGAGGAAGAAATAAAAATGTATTAAGAACCAGATGGATGTATGTTAAAAGCAAAAATCAAAGTGTGGTATATGCAGGGCTGAAGGTCACAACATGAATACCTGTATAACTACTAGATTGCCATAGGTTTTTAGTAGTAATTTGCTATACTATGTTTGTTGTAATCGTTATTTATGTTTATGAATAAAAAGTGTTGTTGAAATAATAAAATTGCACGTTACTAATCAATTACAAGTAACTTTAATTTATAAAAGGTCTAGGTGCATAATACTAGTATTCACCATGACTATCATACATCGTATCGAACTCAAGAGCGTCTTCAAAAACTCCAAATAAAACATACAACTCAATTTTTTTCTGAAAGTATACACGCTTTTCCTACTAATGTATATCATTCTTCATCATAGCACATTGCTTCGGGTTCAACAACTCCTGGTTTGTAATAGTAAATGTCCATTGATGTTGGATTCTCTGGTAGCTTTTTATCAACTTCTCCATATTGAAGCCGCGAACATCTACGTTATCAAACGTCATTTTATGCCGTTTAGAGAGTTCCATTTTTTCATCATTCCATTCAAAATCACAACCATGATACACGTCAATTGAAACGTATTTCAGATCCATTTTTGTTATGTGTTTATGAAACAATCAAAATTCACTTTTATAAGTATACATCTACAAATAATCCGAAGTTTTAAAGTTCGGTTTCTGACCTTTCAAAAAAAGCATGCAAAACCGGTATTTGAAACTTCGGTTTGTCAGGTGCTAGACATGTCATAAAAAGCAATTAAAGATATGTTAATATTACCTTTTACTGTTCGTCAGCTTTTACTGAAACCGGACTTTGAAATGCCGGTTTATTATCTTTAAACTACTCTATATAAACCGGCATCTATTAGAAGAAACGGATGTATCACTCTCTTCTCCAAACAGCAATTAGACTTGTAAACATGGCACCAATTCTTGTTCAGATTAATGTCTATTGGAATGGTAAGTTTTCACCATGATTCACGCTTTACTCTGGCTACAAATATAAGTACTTTCAAAATGTGGATGTTAGTCAGATGACAATTTCAAAGGTGTTTAAGTGGATCAAAGAAAACACTTCGGTAGAACACTCGGGCGTGATGTTTTGGAATGAAGCTAAAGGAAAATTCGAGCATCTTTGCGAGGAAGATGAATGGATTTTAATCAAAAACGAAGCAATTGTGAAAAATCAACCTCTTCCCATGTATCTAATTTAATTATGTGTTAAATTTCTATGTGTTTGTTTTTAGTTATGCATTTTTATTTTCAAAAAAATGTAACCGTGTTATTATTATTAATAAAAGTGTTATTCAAAAAATTTGTATTTGAATATTAATACTATTAATATTTTATTGTTTGTAATGTTATTATTGAATCTAAGATAATAGTAGCGTAAATAACTGTAAAATAACGTACCAAATGTAAGCGTTAATAAGTTAATTAGGGTCTAAATACTGCAGGTACAAAACCGAGGTTTGAAATTTCGGATTTGGCCACAACCGAAGTTTCAAACTTCGGTTTAGGATTTTTTTGAAAATCTGAAGCAAAACCGAAGTTTGAAACTTCAGATTTGGCAAAACCGAAGTTTCAAACTTCGATTTTACCATTTATGTAAAAAAAAAATATTCTATTTTTGCAAGCAAACTGATTAAAATTACTATTTAAAAAAAATCGGAAAATCTTACATCTTTCAGTGCAAATTAGTACTCATATATGTTGTAGCTCTCATAATCATAAAACAAATTAACCAAATATGATATTTTGCTTACCCAATATATATTTGAGAAAAAGTGATATCAAGCAATGTCATTGGTTCTAAAAGGGTCTTCAAAATCTGTGCCTATTTCAGATTTGCAACATTTGTTGAGAATCCTAGCTTGGAAAAGGACATATCGCGTTTTCAACATAATGAGGTGCAACATTGTGAGGTGGCTCCACCGGTTGAGGGTGCTTCTACTATGCCTCATGGTGTCGAAAGTGTAAAAAATGTAGTGTGAAATCCCGTGCTAAGAAAATAAACGCAAGACTACGAAGGATAAGGGTTCGTTTATACTTCGGGACGAAGAGGAAGTCGATTATTCGGATGACTCACAAGAGGGTTTTGACAAAGGTTTGACGGACGGTGCGCCGGGTACAACCGAATTTAGATTGAATGGTGCGGGTTCGTCGGCCCGGGTTGATGATGGTGGTAATGAAGCGGTTCAGACAATTGGCTTCTTTGAGGGTTTTTTTGAGGAGCTTGTGATGGTTCTTGGTTATTTGATACTGTCCCGGGATCGGTTGCGATACAGTTTGCTTAAGGCTCGGGCTTAGTTAGCTTTTGCTCTTTGGTGAGTGTTAGGGTTGTTCACTACCTCCGAGCCTTGTAGCGCTTTTGTCTCGTCATATCTTTTGTTAGTCTTTTTCATCTATTGATGAAAAAGATTTTTTTTATGTTATCGTTATTTTAGCTAGAAAAAAAATGAAAAAATTTTAGATGTGCAGCTTATCCATCTTCAAAAGAAGAAATTGAAGATATAAAGGAGTTACAATAAGGGTATTTTGCTAGGATTTAGTAGTATTTATTTTTTTTTTACTTATAGTTGTATTCATTTTGAGATAGTTACTTGATTCTTTTAGGAAGTTGTGGACTTCCCTTTTTTGAGTATTTGAAGTGTTTGTGCTTTCTGTGCAGTTTAGATGTTCAAAGTGAGAAAGGTGATCGATGATTAAAATATGAGTGTTGATGCAACAAAAAGGCCACTTAATTATTGAACGGGCTAAAATCGAGTAGACTATGCATTTGGTAGGATTCTCATTAATTAATGACTTGTACCCTCATGTTAACGACAAAAACGAAATTCACTTATATTTATTTATTCTTACGATAGTAACCTATTCGAACCGGTTAAACTCCAAAGAAATAAAGATAAAGAAATAAAGATTTGTGGAAAGGAAAACTTGGGGCAATTTTCTTCTATTCCATTAACAAAAATGCAGGTTACATTTATACTAGGAAACAATGGGTACCGGAAATTAAACGTGTGTATCGGCATAGTCGAAATGGGAGATGATCGTAACGGGTGATTTAGTCCCCCTCGAATGATCCTATTTGCTATTAAAAATAAAAAAATAATAAATAACTAAACAATTAATCATTACTATTATGCATGAAATCATGGTAGACGTGGAGCTGTATGCGAAAGAGGTGGATCAACAAAGACCTCGATTTTTTTTTTTATGAAATAGCAATAATACAATTAACTGTTACAAAAATAGAAATGTTGAAATATGTTTTAAAAAATAGTAAAACCGAAGTTTAGAACTCCGGTTTGTCACTTTTTACCCGAAACCGGAGTTTGGAACTCCGGTTTGCATTCTCTCGCCTCAGATTTATGCAATTATCATCATTGAAAACAAACCATCGGTACGCAAACCGGAGTTCCAAAATCCGGTTTCGGGTAAAAAGTGACAAACCGGAGTTCCAAACTCCGGTTTTACTATTTTTGTAAAACAAAATTCAACATTTCTATTTTTGAAACATTTAAATGTATTATTACTACTAAAAAAAAATAAAAAATCCAAAGACCTCTTCAATCCCACGAGCAAATAGACCAAGCTAGTCTTTATTATGCAGATGCTAACTTACTGGACTCCTTCTTTAGCATTGGGTTGAAGATCACTAGCCTCTATATCGGGCCGGAATCATTCTTGTGCGAGTGGGCCGCTGAGTTTCTGCTTGTTGGGCCGGATCACTCCCGATAATATTTGATTTCACAAAGGGATTATCACTAAAATGCTCATTTTTTCTTCCTTTTTTGACTCAGAAACCATAAAAAATAAAAGTTGACAATTTGCCCGCGCAAGGGCGCAAGGTGTTTGTTTGCGACCTTGCTTCCCGTGGACGCAAGGTGACTCTTGCGACTTTGCTTCTCGGGGACGCAAAGACACAAAGTGCCTCTTGCGACCTTGCTTCCCGGGGACGCAAGGTGTCTCTTGCTCCTGCCTGCTATCATGATCAATGTTTTCTTTCAGACATTTCATCAAACACCTTACGTACATCGTACCGTGATGCCTTTTTTTAGACAATTTGTTAATTATATATTGAGAAAACAGCTTAGCCATACACATAATCAAGTATATTTTGTATTATTTCACGTGGTTCAAATAATTATTTTAGTTACTAATTGTAATTTGATTATTAACGACTAGATAAACATCTATAATAACCCCGTTTTAATTTCATTCACAATTAGAACTTATATACAGATTCCGTAGGTTTTGCTCAACAATATAATCAAGTTTTTTAACTTGTGTAGTGTTAAATAAACGTGTAACCCGAAACGAGTAATGCACATTGATCATGTAAGATGCATGTAAGGTGTTTGATGAAATGTCTGAAAGAAAACGTTAATTATGACATCAGGCAGGCGCAAGAAACACCTTGCGTCCTTGCGTCCCCGAGAAGCAAGGTCGCAAGAGGCACCTTGCGTCCTTGCGTCCACTGGGAAGCAAGGTCGCAAATCAAGCACCTTGCGCCCTTGCGCCTTGCGCGGGCAAATTGTCAACTTTTGTTTTTTATGGGTTCTAAGTCAAAAAAAGACAAAAAAAAATGGGCATTTTAGTGATAACCTCTTTCAAAAATAAAGAATCATCGATAAAAAAACACCTCAATTTAACAAATTTTGGCGGGAATTTCTGTTAAGCCAATTTTGCCCTAATTGAGCTCAGATCTCCATTTTTGCTGAAATTTTTCAAAATCAATGCCATCAATCTGTTTCTAATCACGTTTACATCACTCGATCAATCAATTACTTCGTGTAATTGGTGATTTATTGATGTCTCCATCTCGTAGGGTTTTGAAACGTAATACGAAGATTCCTAACAAATTTGAGGGATCGATTCATAATCTAACCAGTAAGAATAGGGAGAATGCATCTAAAAGTGATTACGATTCATCTGGTACTGTTGATTCTGAAGTGGAAGGGTTAATTGGGGAGAACCTGGAAAATGGAGATAAGAACAAGGGGAAAGAGGATGTTGTTAGTGAATCTGTGATTACTGTAAGTACTGATGTTCCTGTTACTTCGAATATAGATGTGAATATGACTAGTATGAATTTTACTTCTGATAATATTGAAAAATCAAAAAAAAACTGAAAATGATAATAATAAAGATGGTACTCCTGCTGTTAAGATGAGCTATGCTAACATAGTGAACAATGATAAGAATTCTGTTGATAGGAATTTATGCTATATTCCTCCCACTATTGATGATGATGGCAATGAATTTGTGATTTTTGAGGAGGAATTAGTGAATGAAGGTAGTAAACGATGGCAACTAACTGCATGTGGTTATATGGTTGGTTGTTCATTGTCTTATAATGCATTGCAATACAATTTAAGAAGAATGTGGGGTAAATTTGGGTTAAAAGAGGTGTTTATGGATAACAAACAGATTTGTTACTTTAGGTTTGACAATGAAAAAGGAATGAACCAAGTGATTGACCAAGGGCCTTGGATGGTGAATGGCAAGCCTTTGTTAGTTTGTAAATGGTGCCCGGATATTGAAATTGAGAAAAAGGATCCCACTAAGATGCCTATTTGGGTAAAGCTAACTGAAATTCCTTTGGAAGCTTGGAGTTCAAAAGGGATTAGCAAATTAGCTAGTAAAATAGGTAAGCCAATCTTGATGGATAGTGTTACTGCAAATATGTGCCATAAAGGATTGGGAAAGGCTGGTTTTGCTAGAATCATGGTTGAGGTGGAGGCTAAGAAGGAGTTGTGTGATCACATTGATATTCATTACCATGATGCTATGAATAATTTGAAGTTTGTGAAAAAAAATTAAGGTTGAGTATGCATGGAAACCTAGTGTCTATTCCCATTGTGCAGTGTTTGGTCACTCCCATGCTGACTGCAAAGTCAGACCTAGGACTGAACAAGAGTTGACAAAAGAAAAGGCTACAAAGGATGGGGAGGGTTTTGTGACTGTACATTACAAAAAGAAATATGTGCCTAAAGTGGGTTCTCAGCATGTGAGTGTTAACAAGACTAGTACTAGTGCAGGTATTAAAGAAAGAATAAATCAAAATATGCAGCAGTCTTCTGGGCAAAAACAAACTGATGTTCAAAGAAGTGTGAATAAATATGCTGTGTTACATGAACTGGATGCTGATGAGGAGGAGTTTAATCCTTTGAATAACCCTTTATCTGACCCTAGACTAATTGTGGATAGGTTTATTAGGGAAAAGGTTCAACCATCAGCTAGTATTACTAAGAATTGGTCATATGATATGGTCAAGTACTTTCAACTACAATGGGAGGACATGTGTAGAGGGAAAGGAGTGAATTCAGATGAAGATGATATTTTGGAAATGGAGGATACATTTCAAGGTTTGAATGAAAATGAATTGAAGGGTGGAGACCCTTCTATTCTTGTTTGACATCTGTCTTTCTATATAACAGTTGCTATAATGGAGTTAAAGACAGCAACTTGGAATATTAGGGGGGCTAATAGTATTGATAAACAGAATGAGGTTAGGAATTTAATTCATAATGAGCATTTGAGTATTTGTGCTGTTCTGGAGACCCATCTTAAAACTAAAACAGTACATGATATTGGCAACTATATGTTTGATAAGTGGGACTGGATCTCAAATGTTAAATATAGTCCTACTTGCTGCAGAATGGTGATGGGATGGGACCCTACTAAGGTTAAGGTCATGGTTATTCATATGGCTAAACAAGTAACTCTGTGTTTAGTTGAGACAGTTGTGGATAAGTCTAAATTTTTCTGCAGTTTTGTTTATGCTAGTAATACTTGTATTGAAAGAAGAAAGTTATGGGTTGAGTTAGATGGGCATAAGGCTTTTGCTAAGAGTTATCCTTGGGTATTAATGGGAGACTTCAATGTCATTTTAAAGGTTGATGAGCATAGTGCTGGGGGATCTAGTATGACAGAGGAGATGAATGAATTTCAAGAATGTGTTAACAACATTGAAGTGGAGGATATTTGTAGTTCTGGATTTCATTTCACATGGACTAAATCTCTGAAAAACCCTAATTGTGAGACATTGAAGAAGCTGGATAGAATCATGGCTAATGAGGAATTTGTTACTAACTTTAGTAGAGCTCATGCTTTATTTCAACCTTATCTGATTTCTGATCATAGTCCAGCTTTGTTGATTATTCCAGATGGTTTGATTAATAAACCTAAATCATTTAGATTCATGAACTTCATAGCTGATAAAGCTGAATTTATACCTTTGGTTGAAAATGGTCGAAAGAAGGAAGTTAATGGTTGTCCTATGTTTAGGGTGGTCAAGAAATTAAAGGCTATGAAGAAGGATTTAAAAAAGTTGAACTGGGCAAATGGCAATGTGTTTTCTAATGTGGCTGCTCTAAAGGTTAAGTTACAAAAGATTCAAGCTGAGGTTGATGCCAAACCTCATGATAAGGAAATTAGAGCAGATGCAGTGAAAAGTCTTAATGATTACAAAGAAGCTTGTAATGATGAGACTAAAATCCTTAAATAGAAAGTGAGATTGAAATGGTTGATGGATGGGGATAAAAATACCAAATTTTTTCATGGTATTATGAAGGCTAGGAAGAGTAAATGCAGAGTTGAAAGCATTTGTAATGAACAAGGGCATAGATTTTATGGGGAGGATGTTGCTGATCAAATTGTCCATCATTTTAAACAATTTTTAGGCAACCCTAGTAAGGTTCAATCAATGGATAAAGTTGGTGAGATTTTTACTAATACCTTAAGTAATGAAGATGCTAATGCTATGGTTACTGAGGTTACTAATGCTGAGATTAAAAAAGCAATTTTTGACATTAATAGTGACAAGGCATCTGGGCCTGATGGTTTTACAGCTGGATTTTTTAAAAAGGCATGGCCTATAATAGGTGATGAGGTTTGTTTAGCTATAAAAGACTTCTTTTTGACTGGTAGGTTATTAGGTGAAGTGAATGCTACTTTGTTGGCTCTTGTTCCTAAGATTGACACACCAAACAAGGTGTCTGATTTTCGTCCCATAGCCTGTTGCAACATTTTATACAAAGGAATAAGCAAAATTATCACTGAAAGGATTAAAAGTGGGTTAGGTAAGTTGGTTAGTCTAAATCAGAGTGCCTTTATACCGGGCAGGTCCATTCAAGATAACATCTTACTTACTCAAGAACTTTTAAGGGGCTATGGTAGAAAGAGTGGGCCAAAGAGGTGTGCTATGAAAATAGACATCCAAAAAGCTTATGACACAGTCAGTTGGAGTTTCTTGAGGAGTATTTTACTTAAATTTGGGTTTCATGAAAGAATGGTGGCATGGATTATGACGTTTGTTTCAACTGCTTCTTTTTCAATATGTGTTAATGGTGAAATACATGGATTTTTTAAGGGTGGGAGAGGTTTAAGGCAAGGTGACCCTTTGTCTCCTTACTTATTCACTTTGGTTATGGAGGTCCTTAATCTTATTATGAGAAAGCATATAGAAGGATCTAGTGATTTCAGCTACCAATATAAATGTAAACAGATCAAACTATCTCACATCTGCTTTGCTGATGATCTTTTGATGTTTTGTAAAGGAGATGTTAAGTCTGTGTCTGTTCTTAAGAAGGGCATTGAAGAATTTAGTGCTATTTCAGGTCTGTTTCCAAACCTACAGAAAAGTACTATTTTCTTTGGTAGTGTTGAGCATAGTGTTAAGGCTGAAATACTTAGTCTGCTGCCTTTTAGTATTGGAAAGTTACCTGTGAGATACTTAGGTGTCCCTTTACTTGCTAAAAGACTTGGGATTGAGGATTGTAAACACTTGGTGGATAAAGTTAGAGAAAAGATATGCTGTTGGAGGAATAAATATCTATCTTATGTTGGTAGATTACAGCTGATTTCTTCTGTTTTGAGCTCTATGCAAGTGTACTGGGCATCGGTTTACATGCTTCCCCACTCTATCATCAAAGATGTTGAAAGATTGATGAAAGATTTCTTATGGTCCAAAGGTCAAGATAACAAAGGTGTTGCTAAGGTAGCCTGGAAACTTATTTGCAGACCTAAAACTCAAGGTGGGTTGGGGTTAAGGCCTCTTAAAGAATGGAATGAAGTTTTGCTTATGAAACAAGTTTGGAGAATTTTGAGTCAAAAAGAGTCCATTTGGTGGCATTGGATTAATGTGGTGAAGTTAAAAGGTAGAAGTTATTGGGATATTGGGTATGAGTCAAATGATAGTTGGGGTTTGAGGCAAATGTTAAGGCTTAGAGACATCATGAAACCTCATATTACTGCTGATGTTAGAGGTGAGCTATGGTGGGTTACAAATGATAATAAGCTTAAGCCTTATGCAACTTCTCAGGTTTGGAAGGATTTAAGGTGTAATGGGCCTAAAGTTGAATGGTGTAATATTGTTTGGCATCCCATGATTACTCCCAAGCATGCATTTATAATTTGGTTAGCAGTGCAGGGTAGATTGTCTACACAAGATAGATTACAGAAATGGTTTCCTAATGAAATATTTGTTTGCAGTTTCTGTGGTAAAGTGGAGGATTCACATGAACACCTTTTCTTTAAATGTGAATTTACCAGTCAAATCTGGGATAATGTTAGGAAAATGCTTGTATATAAAGGGTTGCATAGTGATTTAAAGTGTATTATTCTGGATATGGCCAAATACCCTTCTGTTAAAGATATCAGAAATATTCTCAACAGAGTGGCTATAGGTGCAGTGGTGTATTATGTTTGGATTGAGAGAAATCGCAGGCACTTCAAGAAAATAATTAGAACAGTGGATGAAGTATGCATTGAAGTGATTGAATTCATACGGGTTAAGTTGACCTGCCTAAAAGTCAAAGATACCAGTAATGTTCAAAGGGTTGCTGCTCTCTGCAATTTGAAGAGGGTGGGAGATAAATTGTATCTGATTTAAAGGCTGTGTTGTTGATGTATAGGGTTTGGTATAGGTCTGCAATTTGGTAGTATTGGTTGTTTGATTTTTTTTTTGTTGGGGTTAGATCATACTCTGCCCTTGTTTGTAAATTGTGGTTTGTTAATATATTCTTACCTTTGAAAAAAAAAAAAAAAAAAAAAAGAATCATCGATAAGAAACATTGAAAATACATTACAAGTAAAAACATCTCTAATAATTTGGATTCAACAATAAAGATCATCGATAAGAAACATTGAAAATACATTACAAGTAAAAACATATCTAATAATTTGAATCAACAAATAAGATCAGACGAGTTTTTAGACTTGATTAACGTTGAGCAAATATAGCAACACTCATACTTTTTTTATAACCAGTAGGTTTCACCTCACCTAATACATTTAAAATACCGTTGGCATCTATGCTAAAGCAAACCGTGACAACTATTTCACGTGCAGGGGCTGCCGGAAGTCCATCTATATTAAATGAACCGAGGAAGATGTTTTCTTTAGTTTCACTACTCTCTCCCTGATATACATCAATTTGTACATTATCTTGGTTGTCATATGCTGTACCAAGTTTTTTCTGTTTAACAGTCGGTATAGGTGTGTTTTTGGGGATTACAACAAGCATATCATTTACAGGTGAGACACTCTTATCTTTCACACAAGTCCTCACCCCAAGAGATAGAGGGGTCACATCCAACATTATCAACTCCTTCATTTTATTGTTCCCAGTATCGCTTAATTTTGCAGCCAACACTGCTGCACCATAAGCAACAGCTTCATCCGCATTAATGCTCTTGCAAAGAGGCTTTCCGTCAAAGAATTCGATTAGCATTTGTTGAATCTTTGGGATTCGGGTTGAGCCCCCAACAATTACCACGTCATCAACGTCATTCTTGTGCACATCCCCATCTCTCAAACACTTTTCTACATGCTCTAGGCACTTCACAAACAAATGTGCATTTAGCTCTTCGAATTTTGCCCGAGTAATTTTCATCGAAAAATCAACTCCCTCGTAAAAGGAATCAATTTCAATTGATGTTCGAGTTGTTGACGATAGATCCCTTTTTGCTCTTTCACAAGCAATTTTCAACCTCATTCTTGCTTTTGCATTCTTACTCATGTCCTTGTTTTCTTTCTTCTTAAATTCTTGAACACAATGATTTACCATGACCTCATCAAAATCTTCACCACCCAAACGCGTGTCACCGCCCACCGCTTTGACAGTAATGATACCAGCCTTGTTAAAATTGAGAAGAGATACGTCAAATGTTCCTCCACCCAAATCAAAGACGAGTACATTTTTCACATCGGGACCATCTATATCACCACTATTATCTAAACCATACGCAATAGCGGCTGATGTAGGTTCATTAATTAAGCGCATGACATTAAGGCCAGCTAAAAAACCAGCATCCATTGTTGCTTGCCGTTGTTGGTCACTAAAATATGCAGGAACCGTTATCACCGCGTTTATAACTTCTGTTCCAAGATACGCTTCTGCAGCTTCTTTCAGATTTTTTATTATCTTGGACGATATTTCTTCTGGTGAACATTTATTACCTATAGACTCGTGTTCAAATACCATCATTGGCTTCTCCCCTAAACCTTCGATTACCTTAAAAGGAAACGACTTAATGTCCATCTGCACTCTACTATCCTTGAATCTGCTTCCCATTAAACGTTTAACATCTGACAATTTAAAAAAAAAAAAAAAAACAAACTACATCAATCAAAATATCGGATGCATATTAAATTTAGTGTGATACCTAGGGTTCTATATCTTACTAGTAGTAAAGTAAAGAGGAAAATAGTTGTTGATCAAACCAAAATAAACTTACCATAAATTGTGTTTTTAGGATTTCTGGTGATTTGATTTTTTGCAGCCTCGCCCACCAAGAAGTCTGTACCATCCCAAGCAACACACGAAGGTGTAATCTTGTTACCTTGTTCATTAGGAATTATCTCAACACGATTGTGCTTACTAAACCACGCGGCTACGCATGAATATGTTGTTCCAAGATCAATACCGATTGAAGTTCCTCCAACTCTTTTAGACATCTTCTAGGAATTAATGAAAAAAAAAAAAAAAAAAACTGTGTGACCTTAACAGAACTAGCAAAAACTAACCTTCTTTGTTACACTAAAAAAATGCAATCGCAATCGAATAGGCGTGACGATGATGTATATATAGGGTTACTCTTTGGCGGGGATTAATATGCTTTGTCGTAATATAATCCTGGTAGGTTTACACTTTGTTTATGTATTTAAAAATCATATATGTACAGAATCCGCCCCTACAAGTTATATTATATATTTTTTTTATTCACCCTTGAACTAAGGGGATGATTCTCACACACACTTTTTTGATCCTCACACACCAATTGAGTATTATTAGAAGAGTAAAAAGTTAAAATAGGTGTGTGAGGATCAAAAAAGTGTGTGTGAGAATCATTCCCCTTGAACTAATTGCTAGTAGTATTACCTTTACCTATCTAATTTATTATGGAGTATAATATAATATAAGGGTGCGACATTATTTTTCCAACAGTTTTTTTTCTTTCTTTCAATCTAATATAAAATATGAACTTTCATATAAGAATTTAATTGTTTATAACTTGTGATTTCGTGAAATTACGCATTTAAAACCTTTGATAATAAGTCTGAATTGTATTACAAATTGTTAATTTGCGGGTTGAACCATGGAATTGTAGATAGTTGAACCATGGAATTGTAGATACTAATCATTCAATATGTTAAAACCATCTTATATGACTAGACCTATATACCAACTGATCAGTAATAAATGTATTTATTCCTAAAAACTTATAATAGATCGTATTCAGTTTAATCTTATTTCATGATATTACCACTTCAACGGTTTTAATAATAAAATCAATTAATGCTAATTGCCAAATCACATTGTCTATTGACTGATTTAATTGAATAATTAGTATAAGTAAGACTCGCAGATTGGAGGGCTCGTTCGATGTCATTTGACGGTCGTTTAACTCTAGTGAAATTGGTGCTTGATAGTTTACCACTGTACTTTTTCTCGCTCTTTCGTGCCCCGCAATGTGTGTTAAGAAAACTCTAGAGTGTGAGGCGTTCGTTTTTTTGGGGCGGGTCGGGAACTGATTCGAAAATACCATGGGTTAAATGGGATGACGTCCTTCTTCCTTTCGAGGAGGGCGGTCTAAATCTTGGTTCACTTAAAAGTAAAATTTTGGCTCTTATCGGCAAGTGGTGGTGGAGGTTTAAATCCGAAACCACTTCCTTGTAGGTGAGAGTCATTCAAAGTATTTACGGGTCTTCGGGTGGTCTTAATTCGGGTGGGGTTAATCAATTGTCTTCTAACAATACATGTTGGTACAATGTAATTAAAGCAGGGAACACTATTGAAGAGCTCGATATTCCGTTCAGAGATTCTTTCTGCCGTTCACTTGGATCGGGTGATGGAACATTATTTTGGTTCGATAATTGGCTGCCTGGGGGGCCATTAAAAAACATATTCTGCAGGTTATTTCACTTAGAGTCCATCCCACTGGTCCGGGTCAGTGATATATTGGGCTGAAACAGGTCAATGTGTGCAGGTTAGTGGTGATGGTCTAGGTCCCTGTCATACCCCCAAATAGGGCCGGAGAAATATGACTTCACAATATCACAACACAAATATGTATAAACGAGAACGATTCTATATGAGACGTTTTAATTAAAGACCAATGTATTAAAGCAGCGGAAAGTATTAAGTCATTACAATTGTAACTTAAATGTTAGTATGCAATAATATGAATATATAAATGCGGACTCCAAAAAGCAGCAAAGTCCAAATAGCAAATAATCTTTAGCAATCTTCACCTGAGACAAAACATGCTTAAAGTGTCAACCAAAATGGTTGAGTGAACAACATAGGTTTAATAATCATAACAAGTTTTTAGACCACAAGATTTAATTATAAAGTTTAATCAGTTCGGTAGTAGTCTGGTGTATATGATATCGAAACTAACCATAAGTTACCCTAAACACATCACGTTCGTGTCGTTGAATCATTATTATGTATCCATTGACCAACGGTCATCCGGATAGAGACGTCACTCTCAATAGCGCTACTCACAATAACTAAGCTTGCCAAATTCCAGCAACTAACGATATCATGGTAGGGATTTAGCATGAATCAAAGCATGTTAGCACAGTTTGAACTAATCAAAATAAAATTTTCATGTACTTGTGTCTAAGCGTAAAACAGTTTGAAAGCAAGCATGTGTCTCACCCCAAAGTTCAAAATAAGTATATAAAGCAAGTTAAAAAGTGGGGCTATGAAGTTCACCTTAGTAGCAAGTAAGTAATTCCACGCAAGTAGTAAGAACGGAGAATGTAATCAGAGATCTCACCCTAGAGATATAATGTTTAATTAGTTAATGTCTAATAGACATAAGTTTGTTTATTAATATAGCAAACTATATTAACAGTGACAGTATTCGAGAAAAGTTATATTTATATAAGTGATAATATCCTTAGTGTACTTAAGTGTTACTATATAGATAAGTGTATAAATTATACTAATAATAGTATTACTAGTCTTTAATTATCCAATATTATGTAAACTTATCATTATATGCTACATATATAATTATACCTATGTGATACATAAATATATATACACTCTTTATAACTATTATACATGTATGTGTTCATAGCTATATATATATATATATATATATATATATATATATATATATATATATATATATATATATATATATATATATATATATATATATTTGGTGTAGGTGTTACATATACATAAGTGTAAGATGATACATATATATATACTTATTACTTTTCTTATTATTTTTACTAATCTTATATAACTTATATAATACACATTCATACATACATTCACACGTACATATATATACATATATACACATACATATACACGTATGTATATATTCACATATACACACACACATATACCTACAATGTATACATGCACATACGTACGTATGCATGCATGCATGCATGCACATGTATTATTATTATCATTATTCTTTACTAACATTACTAATCAATACCCATGTACATAAAATCATAAACCATTAACATTATCTTATTAATCAATCACTAACTCATTAATATCCATAATACTTTTAACTTCATCTATTTTTAATCTAGTTTCTTATCAATCCTAACCATAATCTTTAACCTTTGTTCATCTTACCTAAACTTATTGATCACAAGCATTATCTATAATCTTTTAACCTCATTACAAGTTCATCTTAACATAATACTTTTAATTCATTATAACTTACTAAACCATAAAATCATAACTTATCATAATCATAAACTAGTTTCATCAAAATTCTTAATCTTATTACCCTTAACTTCTACCATTACATAATACTTGTTCTTATTTAACCACCATCTTTTAGCCTTAATCATAAACTTTTTTTTTTAATAACCATGTTCATCATATTATCCATTATAATGATCATAACTATATTCATACTCTTAACCATTTAATTATCTAGCTTATATCATAATCGTAATCATAATTTTAATTTTTTTTATTAATCCATAACTTTTACTCATCATTAACTAATAATATTCATAACCTAGTATCTTATTAATCTAATCATAATCATGCATCTTTTATCATAATACTTATAACAATAACTTAAAGTAAATAAATTAATAAATAACATGAAGCTAGGGTTTTAGTATACCTTAAAAAGGTAAAGATCAAGAAGAATGATGATTGTGGACTACAGAAAAAACAGAAAACAACAGCACAATTTACGACCCAATTGGGTCTGTTTTGGATTCAACAGAAAGCAGCAAGTACAGCAGCAACAATTCAGAAGAAAACGCAGCAACAAGGTTGATTGTGGGACTGTTTTGACCACGTACTTGCAGCGAGAAAACCCAGAAAAGAAAACGCAGAAACAGGCAGGTTTGATAGCGACTTTACAGCAGAAAAACAGGAGCAGGAAACAAGCTGCAATCACAGTCGATATATGGGTTGTTTTGGGTCTCCTGGTCACGACAGAACACAGCAGAAAAACAGCAGGTTGATTGCGGTTTGCAGGTTTGTTTTGGTGGGGTTTATGGTCGACTAAAAAGCAGGCTTTTTGATGGGGGTTTTAGTCGACTGAATTTGAGGGAATAAGTTGGATAAAAGTCGAATGGTATGCAGATTAAGAGGTTTAATTGTGGTGAAGATTTAGGAAAGACTTGAGGGTTTTTATAAGGATGTTGGGTTTCCTAATCCTACACAAATACTTGAAGAACAAGGATGGTAATTAGGATTAAACTAGGATTTGAGAAGCTTAGAGATTAAGTTTGTAATTTTCTATTTTATTTCCCTACAGCCGATTTGTTTGTGACCCATGTATTTTTTATTTTTTTATACGGCCTTTCTTGTTTATTATGTGTGTGTGTGTGTGTGTGTGTATATATATATATATATATATATATATATTTAAACGGCATTACTTATTTATTTTTGTATTTCATATATTTATTTATTATTACTATTAATATTAGGGTTACATGTTATTTAATTATTAACCCCTAACTTTTATAAATTTTATTTAGTTCCAATTAGCTTATATATATTCTTATTTGTTTGAATCTTATAAATATTGTCACATTTTAATTTATGACATATTATTTATATTTTATTTTTATTTTTAGTATTAGGGTTAGGGTTTAATATTCAATATTAAATGGGATTAGGGTTTAGTAGTTAATAGGTAGGGTTAGGTCTATGGTTTTAAATTATATTAGGGTTTTAATGATAATTACGATCATTTAATAAAAGCATAAATTTTTAGTTCATTGGTCGTAATGGATAGCAACCCTAACGCTAATACACAGAGTATGACATTGAAACCCTAAGGGCAATTTGGTAAATTCAGAAGGGAAAAGTGAGGGTTGTTATAGTCCCCAACTGGTAGGTCCTTTGATGAACTGGTGGAGCTGTGCGAGGTAATAAAACTCTCTCCCGAATGTTGTGATTCGTACCGATGGTCTTTAAGTAGTAGAGGCGTGTATGAAACCTACGTCATGTCCGAAGCTATAAACTTAAAGATCCTCGTTGCGGGTTCCAACCGTATTGAAACTCTGAAGAATAATTTAGTTCCGAAGAAGGTTGAAGTTTTCATATGGAGAGCTAAAAGGAAAAGGTTAGCCGTTTTGTCCGAGCTTGATAAACGAGGTATCGACCTCAACTCCATTAGATGCCCTATTTGTGACGATGACATCGAGTCGGTGGATCATACACTTCTCTTTTGTAAGCAAGCGTTTGACATTTGGTTCAAGGTTTTCGAATGGTGGGGTTTAAATGCTTTAACAAGTTTTAGTGTTGCTGAGATATTTGGGGAGGGCTCTTCGGGTACTATGACGGAATTGGGTGCGAATATTTGGCAAGCGGTTAAATGGGTGTGCGGATATCTCATTTGGAAAAACCGTAATCAAAAGATTTTCAAGAACAAATGTTGGAATACTCCGGTCGCCCTAAACGAGATACAAGTTACAAGCTATGATTGGATCGCGAAAAGGTGCAAGTCAAAGACCTTGGATTGGTATCGATGGCTTCATTCTCCACATGATTTTGTTATTGCATAATGTACTAATCTAGATAGGTTACTACCTTAGAATCCTATTGATTAGTATATTTTCATGTATTGTGATTATAGTCATTTCGTGATTCTGAGGAGCTACTGCTCTCTTTGTTGTATGCCCTCAACTTTGTAATTCCTTTGCGGTTTAATAATATTTCCTTTCAAAAAAAAGTATAAGTAAGATTTATTTTGAGAAGTGTTATGACTTATTTTTGTAGCGACCCGACAAAATCGTCATTGACGGCGCCGTCTACTTAGGTCCCGTTACGTGGTCATAAGTCTTTAAAACAACGTTTGACCAAAAGATATGTCGCATTCATTTCAAATGTAAAGATTGTTCAAAGTTTACGAGAATAGTTCCACCACAAGTTACGTTACAAAGTTATAAGTACAAATGAAACTTATGCGACACAATTTAAAAGTAGCCAAAAGACGCTCCATGTATGCATATATACTCGACATCCAATGCAAGTATCAAAATAATGAGCGGAAGCATGTATCATGTATCGTTCAAGGACCTGAGAAAAACATAGAAATCTGTCAACGAAAACGTTGGTGAAATCATAGGTTTAAGTAAGTAAGTACAAGTGAACCACAAGATTTGTAACATTGGTATAATAGTAATACATTCCAAAAGTTTGTTTCACGAGCACCCAATTATCAATGCTTAACATTCCTTCCATAGAACCCCATCACAATAGTGTTTGAACATACACTGTTTCTCGAAAATATATTTCATTCGTAAACGGTAGCGAACCGTTTGAATGAGGGTTTGTCAAACCCATATGGCCATATAACATAAGTTCTCGCTTACACCCGGCAAGTGTAACTAATGATAAACGAATTGAGGATTTTTTTTGTTCAAACTCGTATGTAGAATGTTTGTTTTCCTGTACTTGTGTTCACTTAGTTAAAAAGGAACGTTTATGTTTTCTCATCCCAAATGTAAGTTTCAAAAGAGTAAAAGTGGGACTATGATCTCACCTTGAGTGTACGAGTAGTAAAGTACTTCAACAAGTAAACGTGTGCAAAGAACAATGCTAGTCTTGACCTAAACAATAGGTTGTATCAATAACGGTAAACACGATAGGTCAAAGATGTTCAATTAGTCCTATGGCTCGTTACGACTCGATTATGTAGCATGTGAATCAAACTGTCAAGTTTCATGCAAGATACAAGTACAGAAACAAGTTAGGAAGGTTGCATAATCATTTGGTTAAGTTTGACAAAAAGTCAAACTTTGGTCGGTCAAAGTCAACGAAAGTCAACACGTTCGGGTCGGGTCCCGAACTATTTTTCTGAGGTTTTTATTCATATATAAGCATGTTAGAACAAGTCTCATGTGAATCGGAGGTCCATAGTGTGCCAAACATTTTTCGTATTTTGACCAAAGAGGTCAGAAACTGGACACGGCTTAGGCCGCGCCGCGGCCCCAAATTGTCGCGCCGCGACAATACACGGGAACTGGTACCTGGTCAGTCTCAAATGTCCAAGTCTCAATTCCAAACACTTTCAAGCATAACTCGCAAACCGCTAATACTTAGAACTCGTATCTTATATCGTTAGAAAGGTAATTTGACAAAGAACACAACTAAACACATTTCATCAATCAATCTACCTATTATAACAATCAAAACCGCATCTAATGCTCAACATTAATCGCATACAAGTTCATAAATGCAATTCAATGATTCGGGCAACCAATTTACATGAGTGATATGCCGTTTCAAAGGTAATCAAGCATACAATCCAACTAAACACTTACCAATCATAATCCATGGCATTCAATGCATCAAGAGTCCATTTCAAGTTCATCAAACCCTAACCCAAATTCACCAAAATCATAAATCAAGTTCAAGGACTTTTCTAAAGCAACCTACACATCAAATTGAAGCTAGTGATACTAGGAACACAATTAGAACATGAACTTTTAACATCTAACAACATATGATCATCCAAAATTCAAGAACAACACACCAAAATTCAAGTTCATGCTAGTTATACTAAAACAACGAGATCGAGCATACAAATTACATACACGACATCACAATGAGCCATAGACACTAACTAACACCATTTCAAGTCAAAAACACGAATTTAGAGAAATCTAGAGTTTTAGAAATGTTACCCAAACGAGATGAAATTGGTACCAAAATGAAGAGGATGAAGAGAGGATCACGAATATGTAATTTATTTTGTTGTAAGCCTCCTAGATCGGATTTAGATGATGATTGAATGAATTTGGTAATGGTGTGTGTGTTCTTGCTAGAGAGAAAGAGAGAGGGATGGAGATGATAATGAATGGGTGAAAGGGGTTTGACCCTTTGACCTAGTCAAGGGTTTGATCCCTTGTCAAGTTTAGTCCCTCAACTTTCGTTCGGGTGCGTGAATTACCTAAACGAGATAATTTAAAACGCGTATCAACGGGAGATGTTATAAACATATAACGGACTTTATATTAGTATAACGGAAAAGTAAATGGAAAAAGGCGGGATTCTACATTACCTACTCCTTAAAAGAAATTTCGTCCCGAAATTTAAGTAGGCGTAGTAGTCGTTGTTTCTTCCTCGGAATTTTGCGTTTCCGGAATCGGGAATAAGTGAGGGTATT
Organism: Rutidosis leptorrhynchoides; assembly: GCF_046630445.1. Taxonomy (NCBI): domain Eukaryota; kingdom Viridiplantae; phylum Streptophyta; class Magnoliopsida; order Asterales; family Asteraceae; genus Rutidosis; species Rutidosis leptorrhynchoides. Next base: position 27,227,207 of record NC_092333.1, read on the forward strand.
TCTTTTGCATTTGATCTTGCCTTTCCCAAGTAAACTCGGGTCCTCTTTTGGCATTCCAACGAACCTTGACAATCGGGATTCGGCTTTGTTTCAATGTCTTGACGGAGGTGTCCACAATTTCAACCGGTTCCTCCACAAAATGAAGTTTGTCATCAATAGTAAGTTCCTCGAGAGGGATGACGATATCGGGCTCGGCAAGACACTTTTTCAAGTTAGATACATGGAAGGTAGGATGAACGGAGCTCAATTGGGGCGGAAGATCTAAACGATAAGCAACGGTTCCAATACGTTCCAAGATTTCGAAAGGACCAATATACCGCGGATTTAGCTTCCCGCGTTTACCAAAACGGATTACACCCTTCCAAGGTGCGACTTTTAACATGACGCGGTCACCGACTTGAAATTCAAGGTCGTTGCGTCTTTTGTCGGTATAGCACTTTTGACGACTTCGGGCCGTCCTAAGCCTATCTCGGATTTGAACGATTTTCTCGGTGGTTTCTTGAATGAGTTCGGGTCCGGTGATTTGCACGTCGCCTACCTCGGCCCAACAAAGAGGTGAACGACATTTTCGGCCATATAGCGCTTCAAAAGGTGCGGCTTTAATACTCGCGTGATAACTATTGTTGTAAGAGAACTCGGCGAGAGGTAAGTGCTTGTCCCAAGCTTTTCCGAAATCAACCACGCAAGCTCGTAACATGTCCTCTAAGGTTTGAATTGTACGTTCGCTTTGTCCATCGGTTTGAGAATGATATGCGGTGCTCATGTCTAAACGCGTTCCCAACGCTTCTTGCAATGTACGCCAAAATCTAGAAACGAAACAGCCATCTCGGTCGGAGATAATCGATAAAGGTACACCGTGTCGGGCTACGATCTCCTTAATGTAAAGTTGTGCAAGTTTCTCCATTTTGTCCGTTTCTTTCATGGCAAGGAAGTGTGCGGATTTGGTGAGACGGTCAACAATAACCCAAATGGTATCATAACCGCCCGTCGTTTTTGGTAGCTTGGTGATAAAATCCATCGTTATCCTTTCCCACTTCCATTGCGGGATCTCGGGTTGTTGAAGTAGTCCGGACGGTCTTTGGTGTTCGGCTTTGACTTTGGTACATGTCAAACACTTGGAAACATAAGTAGCTACGTCCCTTTTGATGTTCGGCCACCAATATAGTTGTTTAAGGTCGTGGTACATCTTATTGGCACCGGGGTGAATCGAGTATCGTGACTTATGGGCTTCATCTAAAATAAGGCTTCGTAGGTCCCCATAACTAGGCACCCAAATCCTTCCAGCGTAATATCGGAGTCCGGTCTCCCTAATTTCGAATCGAGAGACGAGAATGTTCAAGAGCTCGTGTGAAAGGTTTTCATACTTGAGGGCCTCATCTTGGGCTACACGAATTTGACTATTGAGGTTGGTGTGAATGGTGATGTTTAAAGCTCGGACACGAAGAGGCACTGCTCTTTCTTTTTGACTTAAGGCATCGGCTACTACGTTTGCCTTCCCGAGATGGTAACGAAGCTCGTAATCATAATCGTTCAAAGTTTCAATCCACCGTCGTTGTCTCATGTTTAGTTGCTTTTGATCGAAGATGTGTTGAAGGCTTTTGTGATCGGTGAAGATAGTACTCTTGGTTCTATAAAGATAGTGTCTCCACATTTTAAGTGCAAAGACAACGGCTCCGAGTTCGAGATCATGTGTCGTGTAGTTTCGTTCATGAATTTTGAGTTGTCGAGAAGCATAAGCAATGACTTTCGTTCGTTGCATCAATACACACCCAAAACCATGTTTCGAGGCATCGCAATATACAACAAAGTCATCATTGCCTTCGGGAAGTGACAAGATAGGAGCGGTGGTTAGCTTCGTTTTCAAGATTTGAAACGCGGATTCTTGCTCGGTCGCCCAAATGAATTTCTTTCCCTTGTGAGTTAATGCGGTTAGAGGACGTGTAACCAAAGAGAAGTTTGCGATGAATCTATGATAGTACCCGGCGAGACCCAAGAATTGACGAATGTGAGTAGGAGTAGTAGGAGTCTCCCATTTACTAATGGCTTCGATCTTCGTGGGATCGACTTTAATACCTTGATCACTTACAACATGACCAAGAAATTGAACTTCCTTCAACCAAAATTCACACTTGGAGAATTTGGCATAAAGTCGTTCTTGTCTCAAGAGTTCAAGCACAAGTCGAAGATGTTGTTCGTGCTCTTCTTCATTTTTAGAATAGATCAATATGTCATCGATGAACACAATAACGAATTTATCGAGATACGGTTTGCACACGCGGTTCATAAGATCCATGAACACCGCCGGTGCGTTAGTGAGACCAAATGGCATGACAAGGAATTCATAACTACCATAACGAGTCCGGAAAGCGGTTTTGGAGACATCTTCCCCCTTAACCCTTAATTGATGATAACCCGAGCGGAGATCGATTTTCGAATATACACAAGACCCTTGTAGTTGATCAAAGAGGTCATCGATGCGAGGAAGAGGATATCGGTTCTTAACCGTCAATTTATTTAGTTCTCGATAATCAATGCACATTCGTAGGGATCCGTCTTTCTTTTTAACAAACAAAATCGGAGCGCCCCAAGGTGAATGGCTAGGTTGGATAAAACCACGATCAAGTAGTTCTTGGATTTGACTTTGCAATTCTTGCATTTCGGATGGAGCGAGTCTATATGGTGCACGTGCTACGGGTGCGGCTCCCGGAATAAGATCGATTTGGAATTCTACCGGTCGATGAGGTGGAAGACCCGGCAATTCGTCGGGAAATACATCGGAAAAGTCACTAACAATTGGCACATCATCGATATGCTTATCATCGGACTCGACTTTCTTAACGTGGGCAAGGATCGCAAAACAACCCTTACGGAGTAGTTTTCTAACTTTAAGGCACGAAACGAGGTTGAGTCTGGTGCAACTCTTATCGCCATAAACAATCAAAGGTTCACCATTCTCGATAGGAATTCGGATTGCGTTAAGATCACAAAGGATGTGAGATTTCGTTTTGACTAACCAATTCATACCGATTATTACATCAAAGCTTCCTAGTTCCATGGGTATCAAGTCAATTTCAAATTCTTTACCCAAAATGTTTATCGTACACCCCCGGTAATATGTGTCGGCACTTAATAGTTTCCCGTTAGCCACTTCAATGGTATAAGTGGTATCTAATGGAAGAGGTGGAGTGCTAAAAGAATGAGTCAAAGTCTTGGATACAAAGCATTTATCGGCACCCGAATCGAATAAGCAAGAGACATAAGAATTGTTGAGAAGAAACGTACCCGTGACTAGTTCAGTGTCATCCCGGGCTTCCTCGGTGTTGATGTTGAAAGCTCGGCCGCGCGTATTGGGGTTATCTTTCTTCTTTGGGCATGCATTTCTATAATGACCCGTTTGACCACATTCGTAACAAGTGTCCGTCTTTGGTGCATTGGGCCACTTTCGAGCGACGGGAGTGGCACTTTTACAATCGTTGGCCTTATGACCAACTCCTTGGCACCGGTGGCAAATTAACTTACCACATTCACCAAAGTGATGTTTGTTGCATTTGTTGCAAAGAGGTAGGTTCCCGGCATAACCCTTCTTGCCGTCGGAGGTGTAAGGCTTCTTAGCAAAGTTGTTGTTGCTTGATTGGGAGGGTTCCCACTTTCTTTTGTTGCCGCCCGATTTATCCTCGGCCTTAGGTGCCGGAACTACGATTTCGTCAACCGTTTCTATCAATTTGCGGGCCATGTTCAAAGCTTCTTGATGATTAGTGGGTTTGGATGACATTACTCCGTGTTTGATACTCTTTGGAAGACCATCCATGTAAAGTTCAACCCTTAAAGCTTCGGGGTTCACAAGATTTGGGCACATCAAGGCTAGTTCGGAAAATCGTTGATTATAAGCCTTGAGATCATTTCCGATCGCCTTTAAAGTTCTTAGCTCTTGTTCGAGCCTTCGGGTTTCTTCACGAGGGAAATATTCGACAATCATCTTTTCCCTCAAGTCGGCCCAAGAGAGGGTGTGAGCTTCATCGGTACCCACCGATTGTACATAAGTATTCCACCATGTAAGAGCGACACCGGCGAAGGTGTGAGTGGAGTATTTGACCTTGTCTTGGTCCCGACAACCGCTTATGCTAAAGACGGCTTCCGTTTGCTCAAACCATCGGGTGAGCACGACCGGTCCCCCGGTTCCATCGAAAGTGTGAGGTTTGCACCCCATGAAAGCTTTATAGGAGCATCCCTCGTTTGAGTTACCGGCTCCATTGTTGTTGTTGTTGTGGTTGTTGTTATTATTGTTGTTGTTGTTGGATGAGTGACCGGCCATGGCCGCATCTACGGCGGTAGCTATCATCCGTTCGAGAGCTTGTTCGGGAGTTTCATTGCGGCGTACACGACGAGGAGCCATTGTTCCTTCAAGACACAAGAATATCATTGATTAGTATTCTCAATAATACTAACCGTGATATAGAATAAAGATAAAGAGAAATTTTTCCTCGACTCGCCTTAAATTCTTTATGTCATAATGTCGGAACGTTCATATGAGTCACCGTAATATAATCCCGGCAATTATATTACCCTGATTCATATGTGCATTAGACATTATTCTATAAAGTCAAGGTGGCGTGTCAATCAAATTAAACAACGTGAGATTAAGATGAACTAAGAGTAGATATGAGTAGAAGCGTTCGAGTATAAATGCACAAGTAGTCAAGTAATTCCTACTTCAAGTCTATATGCCGGTTGTAGTCTAGACTCACCAATGTACCCTATGACTCGAGGTTGACACCAATGAACTCTAAATCCCTACAACCAACGCTCTGATACCATCTGTAGCGACCCGACAAAATCGTCATTGACGGCGCCGTCTACTTAGGTCCCGTTACGTGGTCATAAGTCTTTAAAACAACGTTTGACCAAAAGATATGTCGCATTCATTTCAAATGTAAAGATTGTTCAAAGTTTACGAGAATAGTTCCACCACAAGTTACGTTACAAAGTTATAAGTACAAATGAAACTTATGCGACACAATTTAAAAGTAGCCAAAAGACGCTTCATGTATGCATATATACTCGACATCCAATGCAAGTATCAAAATAATGAGCGGAAGCATGTATCATGTATCGTTCAAGGACCTGAGAAAAATATAGAAATCTGTCAACGAAAACGTTGGTGAAATCATAGGTTTAAGTAAGTAAGTACAAGTGAACCACAAGATTTGTAACATTGGTATAATAGTAATACATTCCAAAAGTTTGTTTCACGAGCACCCAATTATCAATGCTTAACATTCCTTCCATAGAACCCCATCACAATAGTGTTTGAACATACACTGTTTCTCGAAGATATATTTCATTCGTAAACGGTAGCGAACCGTTTGAATGAGGGTTTGTCAAACCCATATGGCCATATAACATAAGTTCTCGCTTACACCCGGCAAGTGTAACTAATGATAATCGAATTGAGGATTTTTTTTTTTTGTTCAAACTCGTATGTAGAATGTTTGTTTTCCTGTACTTGTGTTCACTTAGTTAAAAAGGAACGTTTATGTTTTCTCATCCCAAATGTAAGTTTCAAAAGAGTAAAAGTGGGACTATGATCTCACCTTGAGTGTACGAGTAGTAAAGTACTTCAACAAGTAAACGTGTGCAAAGAACAATGCTAGTCTTGACCTAAACAATAGGTTGTATCAATAACGGTAAACACGATAGGTCAAAGATGTTCAATTAGTCCTATGGCTCGTTACGACTCGATTATGTAGCATGTGAATCAAATTGTCAAGTTTCATGCAAGATACAAGTACAGAAACAAGTTAGGAAGGTTGCATAATCATTTGGTTAAGTTTGACAAAAAGTCAAACTTTGGTCGGTCAAAGTCAACGAAAGTCAACACGTTCGGGTCGGGTCCCGAACTATTTTTCTGAGGTTTTTATTCATATATAAGCATGTTAGAACAAGTCTCATGTGAATCGGAGGTCCATAGTGTGCCAAACATTTTTCGTATTTTGACCAAAGAGGTCAGAAACTGGACACGGCTTAGGCCGCGCCGCGGCCCCAAATTGTCGCGCCGCGACAATAGACGGGAACTGGTACCTGGTCAGTCTCAAATGTCCAAGTCTCAATTCCAAACACTTTCAAGCATAACTCGCAAACCGCTAATACTTAGAACTCGTATCTTATATCGTTAGAAAGGTAATTTGACAAAGAACACAACTAAACACATTTCATCAATCAATCTACCTATTATAACAACCAAAACCGCATCTAATGCTCAACATTAATCGCATACAAGTTCATAAATGCAATTCAATGATTCAGGCAACCAATTTACATGAGTGATATGCCGTTTCAAAGGTAATCAAGCATACAATCCAACTAAACACTTACCAATCATAATCCATGGCATTCAATGCATCAAGAGTCCATTTCAAGTTCATCAAACCCTAACCCAAATTCACCAAAATCATAAATCAAGTTCAAGGACTTTTCTAAAGCAACCTACACATCAAATTGAAGCTAGTGATACTAGGAACACAATTAGAACATGAACTTTTAACATCTAACAACATATGATCATCCAAAATTCAAGAACAACACACCAAAATTCAAGTTCATGCTAGTTATACTAAAACAACGAGATCGAGCATACAAATTACATACACGACATCACAATGAGCCATAGACACTAACTAACACCATTTCAAGTCAAAAACACGAATTTAGAGAAATCTAGAGTTTTAGAAATGTTACCCAAACGAGATGAAGTTGGTACCAAAATGAAGAGGATGAAGAGAGGATCACGAATATGTAATTTATTTTGTTGTAAGCCTCCTAGATCGGATTTAGATGATGATTGAATGAATTTGGTAATGGTGTGTGTGTTCTTGCTAGAGAGAAAGAGAGAGGGATGGAGATGATAATGAATGGGTGAAAGGGGTTTGACCCTTTGACCTAGTCAAGGGTTTGATCCCTTGTCAAGTTTAGTCCCTCAACTTTCGTTCGGGTGCGTGAATTACCTAAACGAGATAATTTAAAACGCGTATCAACGGGAGATGTTATAAACATATAACGGACTTTATATTAGTATAACGGAAAAGTAAATGGAAAAAGGCGGGATGTTACAATTTTCTTATTCGGAAACGGATAAGTGCTATGATTGAAATTCGTCTTCAATAATGATATTTTGTCTTTGATTGAATATGAAGGAAATCGCATGCTAAATATCTAAAGAACTGTTTGTAGCTATTTTTTCTATTCCAAGTTATATTCTACATGTGTGTAAGCACTTTTGTACCTGATTAATCTCCGATTACTTATTTTTAAAAGCAATTCGTTTCGATTTTTTAAAAACCTACTTAATAAATCGGACGAACTCGATTGATGGGTCAAAATCAATTTGATAATCAAAATCGGTCAAAGTTAAAATTGATAACATATCTGCAAGAATCAAAATAACTATACAAATTAGTGATAAGTCTACATCTTAGCCATCCATTTATTTTTGTATTGTGATATGTATGAATTAACGAGGTAGATTATCCTTACTACCCCTGATTAGTGATTACCTTAGCAAAATTAACACGGGAGTGATTAACCAAATTAGGGTTTCTAACACAACACACTCCATTTACATTTTCACGCTCAATTCTTCATCATCACAAAAATCTCTCATCCATCGATCCGTATTACATTCACAAAAATTGAAAAATCGATTTATTTCGGTCGTCAGTGTTCTATCAGATGAATACCCTATCGATCTTAATTTCTTTTGATGATGTTCCAGCGACGATTGAAAAATAGGGTGTCTACACAATTTCAAATCATTCACTATCATACAACCAAAATAAACCCTAATTTCCTGTAAAAAAAAAAATAGACGACTACAATCAATATCGATAGTGCATTTTTCCTTCATGATTTGCCAACCATAATAGCAGAAGAAAAAGGTATGTTCTAATTATGATCTCAATTAGACACAAATGTTAATCGGGTACCAATATAATTTTTTGATTCCAATTGTATAACTACATGACGATTTATTTAATTTCTCTAATCAATCACCTGCAGTCGATTGCAACGTGAATGAAATCGTTTTGGTCTTCAACCTAAAGTTTAATAGCTCAGGCAATCACAATTTATTTAATTACTTCTAATTATTGTTTTCAAACCGAATCATGAAATATGATTATTATTGCTATAGTCTACTGGAATTAACTGTGTATATTTTGTTCTCGTATGACTTATACATTTGATCAACTGTATGATAGTAATAAATTTAAAGTAAGGATTTTATGTATGTTTGAGTTTTTATTATAATTGTGAGGCTGATTCATCTTATGATGACAAATGAATGATGATACTGAAAGATTGGCTGAAAGGTAAAATATTGTATGAATTTGTTTAGTAACGAATGAATGATGATAATGAAAGATCTCTTATTTCACAAACTAAGAGTCATTTTTAATGGTCTTTTGATCATTTTGTTATTCCATTCCTGTTGTTATAAAAATGGCTATACAATGATCATCATCTAGATTGAAGCAGACATTCAGTGTCGATTAGAATTAGGACTTGTGATATCTTATTACACTAAATGGAGTCATTTTATTGGGTCTTAAATATGGCCATTTCTATTGGGTCTAAATTAGGACTTGTGATATCTTATTCCACTAAATGGATTCATATTATTTGTTGCCTAATTTACACATTACCACTCTAAAAAACGCTTGATTAAAAATGTAAAATATCTGGTGTAACCTCTACCCTTCATATTTGTTAGAGTAATGATTTGTTTTTGAATTATTGATTTATGTGTTTAATTAGTTTTGCAGAGCCCCAAATTGCAGTTAGATTTCTTGAGTTATTATTTAGCAAAACTGAGTTTTTCATAATACTTCAAATTTTTGCCTTCAATGGTGGCTCCAAACTAATATATGACGGTTCTTTCAAGGTTTATTCTTAAATCAATAACCTTATTACAATACAAATGTAAAACACGTGTGCTACACCAACATCCACATAACATAGCGTTTAACTTATAACAATTAGTCATTTGTAATATAATAACGATCATGATTCTCTTTTTGAACAGTTTCCCATGTTTGTTGTGCTTAAGATGTGTAACAGACACATGCACATCGGAGGACAAAAAACTCAAAGATCCAAGAAAGCTATATGCACCTGGTCGCCTCTACCACAGTGGTGAGCGAAAACCTTTCAGGTATTATCAACAACAACAAAAAAACTTTTAAATGACCGAACTTATATTTGGTGTAATATGATTGTAGATGTGGCAGGTTTCCACATGTTGTAAAAACAGCGGTGCCTGTTGATGGAAAATTTGTGCACAATGTGTCTCACTCTGATGTATCATCATTATTATAGGGTAGTGCATATTTGCTTATAGATGAGCTAATGAATAAGTATAGAATGTGTTGACACACATTTTAGATAACTTGCTTACTGTAACTCTCAATAATTGAAATCCAGTAAACCCTAATTTAGACATGGATATATGCTTTCATTATGTCAAATTATAGTATCATAAGGGTTATTTTTTTCTTTTGTTAGAAAATTCTCATTTTCATTATCATGATTTAAAGTATATGTTATTTAATGGGTTGTGAATATTTTACTTATATGTTATTTAAAGTATCATTACCCTTATATAATCATGCTTTACAGCGTTTTGAATATTTTTTTACATGAATGAATTTTATATAATGTTGTATTTTTTGCAGAACTCCAGTCCCAACCCGTATTTTCAAGACTCAAAACTGACCAAGACATTTACATTTATCGACGAGGACACTGCAAAAGTTACAGCTACACCCATCAAGTGGAAAGAGGGCAAGGTAAGATCTTATTACTCTTATTGTTTAATTGTTTAGTAGTGGTGGCAACATTGACCCATTTGTTTTGCTTATATGCTGGACTATTAATCGATCTGGTCTATGTTTTGGCTCCAACGGGTCAAACACCTAACTGAAAATAGCTAAAAATTGAACTGGTTGTAGGTATCTCAAAGTATATATCTAATGCATACAACATTCTAATTCATACCTTTTAGAAGACCATACCTTTGATATAAATTGTAGTTACATATATTTTATATAATCGTATTGCTAGATATATGTACAATTCTTGGAATTTCAATTAATCGTAATAGGCGAAAGATCAACTTCAAAACAAAACACAAACTTATGAAAGTTACGATTCATTTTGGGCTATCTTATTTCTAAGTGCATAAAATACATGATAACGGGTTCAAAAATTCTTGCTTATGGAAAGGTATGCCTTGTCCTACAGCCATATACACGAATAAATAATAGTTTATGTACAGTATTTAGTTGATTAGTTATTTGTAGTCATGAGTTAGTGTCTACTAACTGTTTGTGTGATATTATGTAGTTTTGCAGATGCCGTAGGCCGTAGCTAGAATGTCCCCGAGTGACCTTATCCATTATTTTATTAGGAGATGTCCTTATAAATTGGTTTAGGGGCATGCTTTCTAAATTAGTCAGCAAGTCATCCTTCTATATTCATGTTAAAGTGTTCTTGATAAATTACTGATTTTATTGCTGTTAAAAAAATAGTTAACACTTCTTCCTATTTATTTCTCAATAGTATCCGACAATGATAATAGTGGATGGTGGTTGTGGCGTGTGAACTAATAACCATGTTCCTGTTGTCTTGGTTCATAACAGCAGCATGTGGTAATAAAACTGACAGTGAATAAAAGGTCAGTCTTTTTTTTTGTCCTGTTTTGCTCAGAAATTACGTTAACCTTAGATTTACATGATTTATTGTGTGTGTTAGATTCTTCCAAATGGAATTGCTTGGATTTTCAATATAGTAGAGACGATCACAAATGTTACTACCAACGAAATTAAAAGCTCTTTTGTTGACCAAAAAGTTGATTGATGGTTTGGATGCTAATTAATGCAAGGGTGAAACTATTCAACTCACTCATCTTAGCATTTCAAGTAAGCTACAAAACTGCATTCTTAAGTGTTCTTGATATACCTGGCAAACCAAACCCAAAGTGCTCAATTTGGGTCTAATGGGTCTTGCATATGGGTCAAACGGGTCGAGTTGTAAAGTTTTCCGTTTTTGAGATTCGCATCCCTAAAAATTGGTCCAATGGGTGTTTTTAAAAAAATATTGGGTCTTAGACAAAAAAAATAAGAAATGGGTCGATCGGGTTCAATTCCACCAAGTCCAACAAATAGAGACGGGTCCAACGGGTCTTGTATATGGGTCCAACGGGTCGAGCTGTAAAATTTTGAATTTTAGTTGCACGATGTAATTTTTCAAAATATAATAAAAAGTAATAAAATAATAAAAATAATAAATAATAAAAATGATAAAAAAATATATTTAAAACTAAAATTATTGAATAAAATGGTTCTCGACCCGACCCAACCCGTTGGGTCTTAACCCACTCATACCCAACCCGACCCGGGTCCCGACCCAACCCGTTTGACCCATTTAAATTCTGACCCGTTTCGACCCATGACCCGTTTTGACCCAAACCCATTTGGGTCTCGACCCAACCCAACCTGTTTGCCAAGTATAGTTCTTGATAATTTGACGCCTGCAGGTCCAGAAAGAAAGTTGAGTTTTTATGAGACATCTAGGTTATTAACTATGATTTAGATAATAAGTGTGTATAATTATGCAGCACGAATTCAATTTAGGAATATTTATGGCTGAAAGGTGGTTGGTTAGTCTATCGACCCCTTGAATATGGCATGATTAGCATCTAACTGTTAATACGTAATTGATTAGCTATTATATTTGTTAGATGATAAATGATAATAATTGAGGTAGGCATTTGGGGTCCTATGATTGTGTAAAAGCAAACTATTAGTATAATATACTCATTATATGCCTGCGATCTTAAGTTTTATATTTCTATGATTTTTTGAACTTTCGTCTTAATAAAACGACTATGTCAAAATGAAGAAGTGGTATCAAGCAATGTCATTGGTTCTAAAAGGGTCTTCAAAATCTGTGCCTATTGCAGATTTGCAGCTTATCCGCCTTCAAAAGAAGAAATTGAATATATAAAGGAGTTACAATAAGGGTATTTTACTGGGATTTAGTAGTATTTTGTTTTACTTATAGTTTTGTTTGTTGTATTAGTCACTTGATTCTTGTAAGAAGTTGTGGACTTCTCTTTTTTGAGTATTTGAAGTGTTTGTGCTTTGTGTGTAATTTAGATGTTGAAAGTGAGAAAGTGATTGATGATTAAAATATGAGTGTTGATGCTACAAAAAAGCTTCTTGAAATTAAACGGGCTAAAATCGAGTAGACTATGCATTTGGTAAAATTGTCATTAATTAATGACTTGTACCCTCATCTTAACGACAAAAATGTAATTCACTTATATAATTTTGGGGTCTTTTTTCATTCTTCGATGCTAACTCTCAACTATAGCTTTTTAGAGGTTCTCGATCAAAACGGTAAGACCTTTAGAGCTTTCTTTTCAATATGCGAGAAAATCGCCCTAAGAAAAGATGATCTTGATGCGGAATCTAGAGAGTTTGGAATCGGAGTCTAATCAGATAGCTAGTTTTGGGGCTTTCGACATAAAAAAGTCTATCCAGCTTCGCTTCGCTATTGCTCATGACTTGTATTGTAGTTGGCCTGGAATGCCTATGTAGTCTTTCTAATGCTATTTAGAGAAATGAATTACAGAAGAACTGAGTGAAATAATACCACGATACGAAACATTGAAAATACATTGCAAGTAAAAACATTTCTAGTAATTTGATTCAAACAATAAAGATCATCGATAAGAAACATTGAAAATACATTACAAGTAAAAGCATTTCTAATAATTTGATTCAGCTATAAAGATCATCGATAAGAAACAATGAAAATACATTACAAGTAAAAACATCTCTAATAATTTGATTCAACAATAAAGATCAGACTGAGTTTATAGACTTGATTAATGTTGAGCATATAGCAACACATACTTTTTTTTTTATAACCAGTAGGTTTCACCTCAGCTAATACATTTAAAATACCGTTGGCATCTATGCTAAAGCAAACCGTGACAACTATTTCACGTGCAGGGGCTGCCGGAAGTCCATCTATATTAAATGAACCGAGGAAGATGTTTTCTTTAGTTTCACTACTCTCTCCCTGATATACATCAATTTGTACATTATCTTGGTTGTCATATGCTGTACCAAGTTTTTTCTGTTTAACAGTCGGTATAGGTGTGTTTTTGGGGATTACAACAAGCATATCATTTACAGGTGAGACACACTTATCTTTCACACACGTCCTCACCCCAAGAGATAGAGGGGTCACATCCAACATTATCAACTCCTTCATTTTATTGTTCCCAGTATCGCTTAATTTTTCAGCCAACACTGCTGCACCATAAGCGACAGCTTCATCCGCATTAATGCTCTTGCAAAGAGGCTTTCCGTCAAAGAATTCGGTTAGCATTTGTTGTATCTTTGGGATTCGGGTTGAGCCCCCAACAATTACAACGTCATCAACATCATTCTTGTGCACATCCCCATCTCTCAAACACTTTTTTACATGCTCTAGGCACTTCACAAACAAATGTGCATTTAGCTCTTTGAATTTCGCCCGAGTAATTTTCATCGAAAAATCTACTCCCTCGTAAAAGGAATCAATTTCAATTGATGTTCGAGTTGTTGACGATAGATCCCTTTTTGCTCTTTCACAAGCAATTTTCAACCTCATTCTTGCTTTTGCGTTCTTACTCATGTCCTTGTTTTCTTTCTTCTTAAATTCTATAACACAATGATTTACCATGACCTCATCAAAATCTTCACCACCCAAACGCGTGTCACCGCCCACCGCTTTGACAGTAATGATACCAGCCTTGTTAAAATTGAGAAGAGATACGTCAAATGTTCCTCCACCCAAAGCAAAGACGAGTACATTTTTCACATCGGGACCATCTATATCACCACTATTATCTAAACCATACGCAATAGCTGCTGATGTAGGTTCATTAATCAAGCGCATGACATTAAGGCCAGCTAAAAAACCAGCATCCATTGTTGCTTGCCGTTGTTGGTCACTAAAATATGCAGGAACCGTTATCACCGCGATATATATATATATATCTATATATATATATATATATATATATATATATATATATATATATATATATAAGATACGCTTCAGCAGCTTCTTTCAGATTTTTTATAATCTTGGACGATATTTCTTCTGGTGTTTATTTATTACCTATCGACTCGTGTTCAAATACCATCATTGGCTTCTCCCCACACCCTTCAATTACTTTAAAAGGCAACGACTTAATGATCATTGAATCTGGTGCCCATTAAACGTTTAACATCTAAGAGTTATAGGGAACAAAAATTAGGAAAGTACACATCAACCTAAAGCATAACAAATCAAGGTTAACACTAGGATTCTATGTCATGTACACATATTAAACACTGAAGTAGCGGTTTAAACGAAAACAAACATACCGAAAATTGTGTTTTTAGGATTTCTGGTGATTTGATTTTTTGCAGCCTCTCCTACCAAGAGGTCTGTGCCATCCCATGCAACGCACGATGGTGTAATTTTATTACCTTGTTCATTAGGAATTATCTCAACACGATTGTGCTTATTAAACCATGCGGCTACACACGAATATGTTGTTCCGAGATCGATACCAATTGCAGTTCCTTCTACTCTCTTGGACATCTTCATACAAAACAAAATAAAGAAGAAATTAAAAAGCGTAATAAATCTTTGTAATCTGAACAGAACTTGCAGTAACAAACCTTTTTGTTATTGAATTAAGTTAAACCAAATAGGGGGTGACGATGATGTATTTTTATAGGTTCATGACCGAAATATCAGGTGGGGATTAATATGGTCGTAATCCTAGGGTAGTAGGGTAAGTGGGTAACTCTATCTTTCTTTTATGTACTTATATTTAAATTTAATATTTAATATTTAATATTTATATCTATATCTATATATATTATAATTTTATTATACATAAATAAATAATAATAAATAATAGTAGTAGTCAGTAATAATAATCATATAGATAGATATAGATACACATAGTATAGTAGTCAACAAGAAGTTTTTTTTTCTCTCTCAAATACGTTCACCTTCCATCTTCAAGATCTAGGGTTTTTCCCTATCTTTTCAGCCGGCTACATCTTCTATTTTTCATCTTTCTTCTATTGTCTTCCCTGTTCACCTGGTTTGTAGACCTCAGTATCGTTCCCTTTTCCGGCCATCGGCATCTCGCCGGTGGTCCGTCCTTTGTGTGTTCCTTTGCTTCGTGAATAAGTGTACTGCCTCTTCTTCGCTTCCCGACTGTGTACGTTCCTTCATCATCTCCTTCGTCCTATTTGCCGGAAAGCAGGCGGCGATCCGATGAATATTCATTGGATCTGTGATTCGGGTAGGTTTACAGGGTGATTTTTCGTTGGGTGTTCCGTTTAGGGAAGGTTATGACCTGGGTTAAATGTTCTGTTGATTCTCATACTAGTACCTTTCCTAGGTGGTTATAGGCGGCGATTTCCTGTCGGAAATCTATGACCACCGTTGATGGGTGCCGGATTGTCTTTCATTTTTGGAGGTTGACGATTTTTGGGTCTGAGGTGTGTATACATATGTGCTGATGCCTAAGCTTTTTGATGGCTGCTGACGGCTACTGGTGGTTGCTGGTGGCTGCTGGCGGTTGCTAGCGGCGGCTGCGGCCAATTGTGGCTGATGGCGGCTGTTGGAAGTTGTGGTTAGGTTAGACAGTTTGTTCATGGTTGTTGGCTATTTGTGTGGCCATACGGCTGTTGCTGGCAGCTACTAACAGGCCATGGTTGTTGTTGGTGGCGGCCGGTAGCGGCTAGAGGCTGCTGTTGTGGCTAATGACCGTTGACGATTGTTTGGGTCTGATTGGCGTCGGGACTTTTGTTGTTTTAGAAAATACAGAAAATTTGGTGAATATAGACTTGATCTCTCGGTGGCCCGTCTTTGATGATGATTTGGTTCGTTGTTGCACGGTTGTTCCCCTAAAGAAAAGAAAATACTCTAAATCGAAACACATTTTTTTTCTTCCGAAAAGATGAACTCAGATTTTGCTAACAAACACTGCAATTCCAGTTGCTCCTAGGAACACAAGTGGTTTCCTTGGGGACAATAGTTTTAGATTTGGTTACCACAAATTTTTCTATATTTTTGAAGTGGACAATATTTGTTTTAGAGAGTTACTTCAATATTGAAACATGTTCATTTTTTCTTTGTAATAAGGTCTGATTTATGTATATTTGCTTTTATCATAAATGTTTTTGTGTAACAGGTTACATCTCAAGTAAAGGAGTAGTAGTGGGCTGTAATCTTTGTCCTTTAATGTGAGGTTATGACTTATCGAAAAGCAAATATAGATATGAAGCGGTTGAGCAAAGTACTTGCAATAGTAGTTTGTTTAAGGTAAGTTATTACTTCCTATCATTCTTTACCTGCATTTTTTGTCCGTTATGTCTTTTTTCTTCTAGTAGAGTGTTGTCCATAATAAATCATCTGCAACGTGCATTTTATATAGATGTAGAAATAATATCATAGATCTCTTAGGTGCACTTTCACATAAATTGTCATTGTGTGTTTGTCATCTAGCCTTAAAAATTAGTACAACTTAATACTATTTTTGTCTTTATTGTGACGGTTAGCGTCAATATATATACAATTAGATAGAATTACAAGAAAGTGTACTTAACATATTAGATTGTAGAGTGGTCAAAGTATTTGAAGTAAATTTGAGTTAATAAAGATTCATCATTCTCTAAATGTTCTTTCAACCATTCAAACAACTTAGAAAGCTAAAAGCCATCACAACGAAACGCAACTTCCGTTGTACAAGAGTTCAATTTTTTAAAAGTAAAAGCTAATAACCAAAGAATCCTAAAAGATGGTAAAGAATGTAAGTGGACTTGTAAGGGAGGAACACGATTATGATAACAGATACGCTAGCAAGGAAGGCAACAACCTCTATGCTCCAAGCAACCCATGTTTGTTGACCTTGATTTTAAGCAAGGTGCCCCATTGTAAATAGACATCATAAGATGATGTGACTATAAAGTACACGGTGAATACCAAGTATCTATGAATAAGGACCTTGTCCGAGGAACTAGTTACGACCTGCAGTGTGACTGACGCACACGCTAATAATATTGCCATAAATGTCAACAACAACATAAGCGTAGCAGCGTTGTTCCTGTGAATAAGAAAGGTGCAACATTTACTAAAGTAGATTTCAGAGTAATTACAATGATTGTTAAACCTATTTTTATCTTCAAATCTTAAGGTGTTTCTTTACATCTTAAAAAATATAATTTACCTTTTAGAGATTGCAAAACAGATTGGTCAAATTAGATATGTGGTCATGGTTAATAGGATGTACGGGGCTAATCTTTGTGTAGAATAGCAATGATCAAGGATATATTTTAAAAACTAATTCTACAAATAAAAAGATGTGCATATCAACAGTTAAATCTACTTCTACGGCTAATATGTTAGAATTGTTTAGATTAATTAGTTTTGAAAATTGATCAATTTAATTTTATAATGGAAGAGGTATTTATGAAGATGTGAAATTAGAGGAACACTTGTTTTAAAAGTAATGTTTTTATTAGCTCAAATTTGATTGTGTTTTTGTGTGTACATCATATTGCAAGACTCATTGCCTATTTATAGGCTCACAAAGATATTTCTAGCATCTTCTGATATTTACCAAGTATGCTTCTATTCCTAAATATCTAATATTACAAACTAATTCTAGCTTCTTCTAATTAAATATCTACTAATTTCAATTAGTTACTAGAATATTCAAGAAATACATTAATATTTCAACACTCCTCCTTAATGTATTTCGGTGTTACTCCGAGCATGTTGCGTAGGAACTCAAACTTTGGTCTTGGTAGTGCTTTGGTGAATATGTCTGCAATCTGCTCTTCGGTCTTGCAGTATTTTAATTCAATATCTTTTTTGGCGTAGACTTCTCGCAAAAAGTGATATTTGATATCAATATGTTTTGTTCTTCCATGGAACACAGGATTCTTTGCCATCGCGATTGCAGACTTGTTGTCGCAATATATCTTTGTAGCTTCGTCTTGTTTCTCGCCCATATCTTCTAGTATTCTTCTTAGCCATATAGCTTGATTAGCTGAGTTTGCGGCTGCGACGTACTCGGCTTCAGCTGACGATTGTGCCACCGTTTCTTGTTTCTTTGATGTCCATGAGAATACACCAGATCCAAGTGTGAATGCGTATCCGGAAGTACTTCTCATGTCATCCACCGATCCGGCCCAATCACTATCTATGTATCCCTGAAGCTTCGAGTCTATAGTGGGCTTGTACCATATTCCATAGTCCATGGTACCTTGCAAGTATCTTAAAATTCTTTTAGAAGCTCCGTAATGTATTTGAGTAGGGTTTTTCATGTACCTGGATAATAGACTCGTTGCGTACATAATATCTGGCCTTGTTGCTGTCAGATAAAGTAGACTTCCGATGAGACTTCTGAATCTTGAAGCGTCTGCTTTCTCCGATCCATCTTCTTGTCTCATCTTCTCATTGGCAACTAGTGGCGTGGCTACGGTTTTGCAACCGTATAGTTTAAACTTTTTCAGGAGATTTTCCGTATATTTCTTTTGGCATATGAAGATGCCTTCATTTTCTTGACTGATTTCGATGCCAAGAAAATAGCGCATCAATCCAAGGTCGCTCATCTCGAACGTTTTCATCATGTCTTCTTTAAACTCTTGTATCATTCTCTCATTGTTTCCAGTATATATTAGATCATCGACATACAAGGAAATAATGAGAGTGTCAGAGTTACCTTGGGTTTTGATGTAGAGTGTAGGCTCACTTTGACTCCTCCTGAATCCCGAACTTGTGAAGTAGCTATCAATGCGGCTATACCAAGCACGTGGAGCTTGTTTAAGTCCATATAAGGCTTTCTTGAGCTTTAGGACTTTTTCTTCTTTTCCTTTTTGAATGAACCCTTGTGGTTGCTCGACGTATATTTCTTCTTCTAGAAACCCATTTAGAAAGGCTGATTTCACATCTAGTTGATGAATCTTCCACCTTCGTTGAGCTGCTAACGCCACAAGTGCTCTTATAGTATCCAGTCGTGCTACGGGTGCGAAAGTTTCGTTGTAGTCTACTCCAGGCTGTTGTGAATAGCCTTTAGCTACTAGCCTTGCTTTATGTTTTTGTATAGAACCATCAGGATTGAGCTTTGTTTTGTAAACCCACTTTATTCCAATGATTTCTTTATTTTCTGGAGGATCAACTAACTCCCATGTGTTGTTTTTCTCGATCATTCTTATTTCTTCGTTCATAGCAGTCACCCATTTTTCATCTTTGGCTGCAACTTCATAGCTTTCAGGTTCTATAGTTGTGAAGTTGCAAGTCTCGTATACCTCTGTTAACTTTTTGACTCTTCCAGGTGTTGACTCTGGACTTGATTCGTCTTGTGTTAATGGTAATGTTGCCGTCGGAGAAGTTGGAGTAGCAGGGCTCGTTTCTCCGGTACTTTCATCTTGTTCAGACTGCTCCATTTGTAGTGGTTGTTGAGCTGGAGTGTCTATAGATATCCGTGGCAGATATGTTTGTTTTTCAACTTTGTCCTTTTCCCAGTTCCAAGAAGCGTCTTCATCAAACTCCACGTCTCGGCTGATCACGATGTTATTAGTCTTCAGGTTATAGACTCGATATCCTTTAGACTGTGTGCTGTAGCCCAAGAATATTCCCTTCTCTGATTTTTCTTGGAGCTTGTGACGTTTCTCCTTTGGAATGTGGATGTAGCAAATACACCCAAATACTCGCAGATGTTTTGCTGATGGTTTCCTTCCACTCCATGCCTCAATTGGAGTCTTGTTTTGTATGGCTTTCGTTGGACATCGATTTAATATATATACAGCCGTGTATACAGCTTCAGCCCAGAAACTGTTTGGAAGGCCTTTTTCATGTATCATTGTTTTGGCCATTTCCATTACAGTTCTGTTTTTGCGTTCAGAGACGCCATTTTGTTCAGGGGCATAACCAACAGTAAGTTGGCGTTTAACTCCTTCGTCTTCACAGAATTTGTTAAACTGTGTAGAGGTGTATTCTTTTCCTCTATCACTCCTTAGCGTTTTTATATAATGGCCACTACTCTTTTCGACGAAGTTCTTGAACTTCTTGAATATTGTAAATACTTCTGATTTTTCACGCATGAAATAAACCCACGTCATTCTAGAATAATCATCGATGAAGAGAATAAAGTACCTGTTTTGGTTAAGTGACGGGGTTCTCATTGGTCCACAAACATCTGTGTGCACCAGCTCCAGTATACCTTTCGCTCTCCAAGCTTTATCACGAGAGAAAGGTTTTCGATGTTGCTTGCCCATCATACAGCTTTCACACGTGTCAGTGATCTCTTCTATGTTAGGCAAGTCTCTCATCATATTCTTCTGTTGGAGGATTTTTAGTGCGTGAAAGTTAAAGTGGCCAAATCTTCGATGCCATAGCCATGATTCTTCAACTTGAACTTTCATGGCTGTGTCTTGGATATACTGCCAACGAAGTGGAAAGTTGCGGTTCTCCATTGGCACTTCGGCTATTAATTTATAGTTATTTTTCTTGTCACGAATAACGCATGATTTGTCTTCGAAGAGTAAAGAGTATCCGTGCTCCATCATTTGTCCAACACTTAGCAAGTTACTTGCAAGGCTTGGTACTAAAAGAACGTCATTAACAGATCGAGTGACGTTATTAGTTTGAACAGTTATCGTACCTTTGCCTTTAGTGTCAACAAGAGCTCCATTCCCAAGTTTGACGCGGGACTTGACGGAGGTGTTGATACTATGAAATAGCTTCTCATCTCCTGTCATGTGATTGCTGCACCCACTGTCGATAAACCAAGTGTCATCCCTTTGTTCATTCGCAACATGGCAGGCATAGAATAGCTGGTTTTTGTTCTCCGATATATCTTCATTTTCTTCCGTGAAGTTAGCTCGATGATTTTGTTTTAAACGGCAATCTTTTTCTAGATGCCCAAATCTTTTGCAGTTATTGCATTTTGGTTTCCCTTTGTGAAAACAATCTTTCTCCAAGTGGTTTGTCCTTCTGCAAATACCACATGGAGGGTAGCTTTTTCTTTTCGGATCGAACCCGGTTCTAGGTTTTTCTCCTCCTCTCGAATTTTCTTCAGGATTTCTTTTCCCCCCATTGTTTGATTTTTGAGACCGTAATTTGAGTTTAGACTGAAAGGCACTTTCGAGTGAGTTTTCACTACGCCGACTCAGTCTAGCCTCATATGCTTCAAGAGAGCCAATTAATTCTGGTACCGACAGAGTCTCGATGTCTTTCGACTCTTCGATAGCAGTAATGACATGATCGTATTTTTCTGTCATACTGATGAGTATTTTTTCTACGATCCTTTTATCAGTTATATTATCTCCGTAGGCTCTCATTTGATTTATTATTTCTTTAATTCTAGAATAGTAATCTTTTACTGTCTCGGTCTCTTTCATATTTAAATTTTCAAAATCTCTTCTGAGAGTTAGAAGTTTGACGGATCTCACCTTGACATTTCCTTGAAATTCTTCCTGAAGGATCTTCCACGCCTCTTTGGCTGTCGTAGCTCCCATGATTCGTGGAAAGATAGACGGTGTCAAGGCTTGTTGAATGTAGCCTAGAGCAGCAGCATTTCTTACAACATTTTTGTTGTATTTTTCTTGTTCTTCTGCGGACAGAGTTTCGACGTCTTTTGGAGTTGTAAACCCGACTTCGACAATATCCCACAAGCTTTGTGCTTGGAAATATGTCTTCATTCGGATACTCCAAAAATCATAGTTGTCGCCATCAAATATGGGGACGGGAATATTATATGCACCAACGGTAGTCATGGTGTATTCGAACAACGCCCAATATGGCTCTTGATACCACTTGTTAGAATTGTTTAGATTAATTAGTTTTGAAAATTGATCAATTTAATTTTATAATGGAAGAGGTATTTATGAAGATGTGAAATTAGAGGAACACTTGTTTTAAAAGTAATGTTTTTATTAGCTCAAATTTGATTGTGTTTTTGTGTGTACATCATATTGCAAGACTCATTGCCTATTTATAGGCTCACAAAGATATTTCTAGCATCTTCTGATATTTACCAAGTATGCTTCTATTCCTAAATATCTAATATTACAAACTAATTCTAGCTTCTTCTAATTAAATATCTACTAATTTCAATTAGTTACTAGAATATTCAAGAAATACATTAATATTTCAACATAATATAATAATTTAGGTGATCTTTTATCCCCAATTAAATTTATTTAAATTTTAAATGTCAGTTAATCAAATCCACTTAATTGGTGAGTTTTCTATTTATATCTCATATTTTCAAAATAAAAACTATTACAAAGTTTTAAGTACCAAAGAAAAGTAAAATTTCCATATTCTTAAGTGTTATTAGAAGATCTACCAGAAAGTATCAAAGAAAAAGTAAAGGTTCATATATTTAGAACAATATGCAAGTGCTAATTAGTACATCACTATGCAGTTAAATATAGTAAGATAGGAAAATTATTGAGTATAAGAAAGTTAGTTATATCTACTCACTTGGTAGTGGTGTCCGTAACCTTTGTGTCATCTCTTCCATTCTTATTTCCTCCATTATTGTCATCTTTTTCAAAATTTGAATCGTCACTTCTGCAAAAAAGCACTGTTAGCTTCATTTTGATATAAAAATGATCCAATAATCAAGTTTTAGAATTTAGTTCTTCACCTATTTAACAAAAGTTTTATTTAACAATCAAATTATGTGACAAGTGCTTATCATTTTGCACGCCTATGAGTTTTGTTTTGTTTTCTTTTCTTTTTTTCAATCTTGTGCTTGGTTCAATTATTAGATTGGCATCATTGTTGTGGAATTATAATGAGCCTTAAGAAAGTTGTATTACGCGAAAATAATGCTTTTGCAAAGGCTGGTATATTATCATGTGACTTTCAATCTTAATGATTTTTCTACAATTCATGAATTTAAAAGTTTGGTAATTCAATTAAATAGATACTTTTATTTTCCAACTTGGAAAGGAAGCATTCCACAAGCTACTTGTGTTATCGGAGATCTTGCTGTAACTTTTCAAGCAAAAAGGCATGATAACGGTTATGAAGCATTCCCACATACAATACTCGTGTAATATTTTATTATATATATATATATATATATATATATATATATATATATATATATATATATATATATATATATATATATATATATATATATATATATATATATATATATATATATATATATATATATATATATATATATATATATATATATATATATATAGTGGTAGGATCAAGAGGGAAGTAACCATTCGGGGGGAAGCGGGGGGAAGCAAAATTTTTTTTTTTTCGTTTTTTGAAAAAACTTTGTTCACGAACATTATAGATGAGATGAAAATATGAACATTTAGTAGAGACACTTTGTGATAAATGTTTTTATTTCGGCGGGAAAACGCTCGAAGAAGTAATATATAACAATTATCGTGTTTTTCGAGCGTATTTTGAGGTTTTAGCTATTGGGGTTTAGATATTAGGGTTTATAGGGTTTAGATATTAGGGTTTAGAAATTTAGGGTTTAGAGTTTAGATTTAGGGTTTAGATTTAGGATTTAGATTGAGTTTTTAACACGAACGGTTTAGAGTTTAGGGTTTAGGGTTTAGGGTTTGGTGTTTTGGGTTTATGGAATAAACCCAAAACACCAAACCCTAAACCCTAAACTCTAAATCGGGCTAAATTTTACTTCACAAAACATGAAAAAAAAAACGTTCATATTCTTCACGAACAATATTATCTTGAATGTTATTTTTGTCGATCGTTTTCACGCCTAAATAATAACATTCATCACGAAGTGTCTCTTCTAAATGTTCATATTTTCGTGTGATCTTGATGTCGGAAAAATTTTTTTTAAAAAAAAATGAAAAAAAACAATTTTGCTTCCCTCCGCTTCCCCCCGATTGGTTACTTCCCCATTGATCCTGCCTATATATATATATATATATATATATATATATATATATATATATATATATATATATATATATATATATATATATATATATATATATATATATATATAATCTAATGTGTATGTTATCTACCGCCACATTAACCAATCTTATTAGCTCATGAGTATGGTATTTTTAGAGATAATAAGAGTAGTAATTGAAAGAATGGAACAAGTTAAACTATGGGAAGGGTTAAATAGGAAAGGCAAGAAAATATTAAAAGGTACTCATTGTTAAAGTATATTAAGTAAAAAAAAAAAAGCAAAACAGTAATAACATTATAAAAAGAGTGGAATATATATATTTAAATATAAAAAGATAGATAACGACGATTCAATCAGATCTCTTAATAGTTACATTTATATAATAATAATTGCTACCGGTAGATTGCTAGATTAACTACAACCCTTAATCATATCCATCTACCAGATTAACTACAACCCTTAATCATATCCAATTAATATCCAACAAGCACAACATCAAATCGAAATATCTAATAATAATAATAGTAATAATGTTATATTATTAATAATCACAATCTTCTTCTCTAGATTGCTGGAGTGCAGTTAGGATTGGTGAGGTTTCCTTTTGGGATAACATCCTCCAGGCTAAAACCGAGATCATCTTTATACCATGGTGACAAGACAACAGTTGCAAATTCAAAATTGCACCCATTCTAAGTACAATAAGAAATGTTAAGAAACATTTAGTGAGAGCTCGTGAGCTGGCTTTAAAGATGAAATAGAAAAACCCTATGATAGCCACGACAGCTAGATAGAAGGATAAGAGCTGTTTGATTTTAGCAATTTCATTGTTCCTCACAAATTTTTGGAACGTACACAGAAATGTCACGCACCCAAAAAACATGATCATAGCTCTTTCCATAGCACTGAAATACAGTATAAATAATATATTACAGTAAATATTATTAATTATATTATATTATATTATATATATTTAAAAAGGTAAAAGTAAAAATTGTTATACTCGTCTATTACTGTAGTAGATAAATAAAGTAAAAACTTTTTTTACCTTTTTAATATAGATAGATGAGTATAACTTTTTTTACTTTTACTTTTTTAATATATATAATATAATATAATATAATATAATTAATAATATTTACTTGAATTTATTATTTATACTGTATTTCATTGCTATGGAAAGAGCTATGGCCATGTTTTTTGGGTGCGTGACATTTCTGTGTACGTTCTAAAAATTTGTGAGGAACAATGAAATTGCTAAAATCAAACAGCTCTTATCCTTCTATCTAGCTGTCGTGGCTATCATAGGGTTTTTCTATTTCATCTTTAAAGCCAGCTCACGAGCTCCCACTAAATGTTTCTTAACATTACTTATTGTGCTTGGAATAGGTGCCATTTTTGCATTTGCAACTTTTGTCTTGTCACCATGGTATAAAGGTGAACTCGGTTTTAGCCTGGAGGATGCTATCCCAAAAGGAAACCTCACCAATCCTAACTGCACTCAAGCGATCTAGAGAAGAAGATTGTGATTATTATTATTATTAGATATTTCGATTTGATGTTGTGCTTGTTGGATATTAATTGGATATGATTAAGGGTTGTAGTGAATCTAGCAATCTACCAGTAGCAATTATTATTATATAAATGTAACTTATAAGAGATCTGATTGAATCGTCGTTATTTGATATTGAGAATTCGCAAATGATGATACTAAGGCCTTTGTCAAATGTTGTTGGGAAGTCATTGTCCATGATTCATTATCATCGTGGATTAAGATGTAGTAGCCGTGGTGATATCATATCAGCTGTCACTTATGTCGAGGGGGTGTTGTGTGCGACTTTGTTGTGTGTTGATGGTGTTGGGGTGGTTTGTGTGCTTGGTGTTGGCTACCGAAAGTAATTTTTTGGTATTATCCCAAACTCTTCATTCCTCTAAGTTTGTTCCATTTATGCTTTACAAAAGACAATAGCTAGTTTCATAGAATAAGAAAAACAGTATAAAACTCGAAGAACCATTTATAAAGATATATAATACCCAACTAATACGTACGAGATGTCGGTAGGGCAAGGATGGCGGCAGGTGGATGTTAATTGATATTTCAGTAGTGACGAAAGCCAATTAATTTCGTTTCAGTAAGAAAGACGTAACTTCAAAGCAAATTTAAGGCTCCGACAAAGTCGACTATATAGTTTAGGCGTGGAACTGAAGGCCAATGATGATATACACATAGGTAGATGTGATTCAGTTCGGTTGCAGGTTCGTATTATGGTGAAGGATTTCATTGATTGGTCAGGTTTTCGTCGAGGATTAAGCCACAATTGGCTCTTGTCTCATACCTCGTGATCAAACCTACTTGTAACAGGTTCGAGTGCTTAATTTGAGAAAATAGGATTTATCGATTATTTTAATTCCGATAAAGGTGCAAACTGATTGGGATTTGGATCCATGATGGTGTATTAATTTATTCAATAGGATTAATAGGATTGAGTACTTAATATCCGAGACGAATGAACTATAGCGATGACCGGAATTCAATCGGAATTGAGTAAACTATGATGTTTGAGATGTAATTTTGACAGAGTAAGTTTACAAAGATTGAATGTGTCAAATGAATGACCCAAGGGGTTTGTTTATAAGTGGGAAAGCTTCTTACATAAGTGGTTGACGTGGCACACGTACCACTTGCGTGCGTAACAGTCTTTCCTGAATTTACAGTATGACATGGCACAAACGCTCCATTAGCGTGCCACTGTCTAGATATGTTGGTGCACGTGCTACCAGATAGCACACTTGTTTGTCCAAGTTAAAAGGCTTACGTGTAAAACACAGCCTAGGTTATTCCTCAAGTGTTTCTTCACGGTAACTCCTATCTGGTTTATTCCTCAAGTGTTTCTTCACGGTAACTCCTATCCGGATACTTCCTGTCCGGCGCAACTTATTTACGTTTTATCTGGAATTCTTCTATCCTGTACTTGATCACGGTGCCAGTTTATTTTTTCATGTCATCCTTTGCTTCTACATGCATTTGACCTTGACCGTTGTCGGCACCGTTCGTAACCTTGACGGTCTCGGACTTTTATGAAATGGATAATCTTTATATGAATATAAGGATTGTTTGATACGGATCCCAAGGCTTATCATTACCTCGCAATTAATCTGAGAGTAATCGAATACTTCCATTCTTCATTGAGTAATTGCTTACTAGACTTCGATATTTTTTACATGTACAATGTACTTCTAACAGTGATTTTAAAACAATAACACTTGTTATCTTTATGAAATCAACCTAACATGTACATTTACATAACACTTGTTATCTTTATGAAATCAACCTAACATGTACATTTACATGAACTAATGGTGCTATTTACTGATCGGATTCGATCTCTATTTTCGAAATCGATGGTTTCGGGTTGGATACGTGAACCAATGGTGCTATTTAGACGCCAACAAACGAGCAGGTATTATTATATTTTGTCGAAGTGCTTACCGAGCGGGATTCGATCTCTATTTTCGAAATCGATGGTGTTGGGTTGGATACATGAACTAATGGTGCTATTTACACCCCAACAAACAAGCAGGTAGTATTAGATTAGCTCTTTTAAAGGCAGAGATAAACCTTTGAGCATTATGATCTCAAACTCAAAACTATTTCATAACTTGTCACTCAAACTTCGCCTAAATATTCAATTGTACATGTATCTATCTTCTATCATTGAATATTAAACAATAAAACTTGTTATCAGTATGAAATCAATATCAGTATGAAATCAATTAAACCTCTAACATGTTCATTTACATACAGATATATTTTGTCAAAGTGCTTACCGATCGGTTTCGATCTCCATTTTTGAAATCGATTCTGTTGGATTGGATGCCTAAAGTAGGAAACTACAAGCACAATTAATCATGTTAGTTAAATAGCTGAAATTAAATGCGTATCAAGTAATGGATAATTGAATATGTACAAATGCATACCGAAATTGATTTAGTATTTGGTTAAATTGCTGTAAACTTGTAATCGTGTTTTTGACTCTGATCTCTCTGATTTTTGGAGTTTATGTTTAAAATTTAGAATGGTGATTAGTTGATTTTACTTGGAAGTGGTTTTTGAGCAATGAGGGTTTATTTAAGGGTTTCTTTCTCGGTGACGAAAAAATGGAAGGAATTCATCCCTAAAAATTTGGAAAGAGACTATTTGCTGCGAGTTATATATATCTATCTGTGTATGTATTTTTATCAGATTTGTTATGCATGCAATGGAAATGCAATCGTACGGAATTTTTAATACCATATTTAACCTTTTGAATGCTGTAATGATTTGCTTTTATAAAGGCTATTTCGACATTTTGAATCATAACAGTGGGCTATTCCGTCATTTTGAAACATAACAGTGGGCTATTTCGTCATTTACATTATAAAAGTTGTTGCAAACGTTTTCAGGTGGTTCCCTGAAGACCCCGACAGATTGAGGACGTAATATTTTCTTTTGTCGGTCCAGGTTGGCCCAATTGTATTCCAAAATGCTGAAGAATGACCCTATTGTATTTAGTTACGGAGTACTAGTTT
This sequence comes from Rutidosis leptorrhynchoides, assembly GCF_046630445.1. NCBI lineage: Eukaryota > Viridiplantae > Streptophyta > Magnoliopsida > Asterales > Asteraceae > Rutidosis > Rutidosis leptorrhynchoides. Next base: position 27,255,831 of record NC_092333.1, read on the forward strand.
GTTTATGTTAGAAATAGGAGGTTATGTGTATATTATTTGTGGAAGAGAGGATTGATGATTTAGAAGTTTGATCGATCTTGAAGGCTTTGTTTATTACTTGATTTGCTTATTGAATTGCTTTGTTGCTTGATTACAAATGAGAGGTGAATCTATCTATTTATACTACACCATGGACTAGTCTAGAATACTTCATCATCTAATATCTAGATATTTCCTAAGTATTCTCATGATAATTCTAGACTTAGATATTTTACAAGATTATTCTGCACACATTCTACACACTTTCACTACTACATATTACAAGAAGTTTCTACATAATGGGCTATAATATTGATCCAAAATATTTGTATACTTGCAAGCCCAAATCCAAAACAAATAGCCCACAATCAAGTTTAGTTTCCAACAGCCCCCTTTAAACTTGATTTCGTCACTCCGAGCATATTCCGTAATCTCTGAAAAGTCTCGTGTTTTAGAGGCTTTGTGAAAATATCAGCAACTTGGTCGAATGACTTCGTGTACTTTATCTGCACCTCTTTATTTGTAACACACTCCCTGATGAAATGGTATTTCGTATCGATGTGCTTGCTTCGATCATGGAAGACTGGATTCTTTGCTAGAGCAATCGCAGACTTGTTATCCACATATATCTCCGTAGCTTCCTTTTGAAAAAACTTAAGCTCATTTAGTAACTTCCTGAGCCATATTGCATGACAGGTGCACGATGTTGCTGCTACAAACTCGGCTTCACACGTTGACAGAGTCACAATGGGTTGCTTCTTCGAGCTCCATGTGAACGCCGTATCTCCCATATAGAACACGAAACCACTCGTACTCTTACGATCATCTATGTCTCCAGCCCAATCACTATCACTGTATCCAACTAGCTTGAAGTGCTCAGAAGGCGAGTAAAACAGGCCATAGTCAATCGTACCTTTGATGTAGCGAAGTATCCTCTTGGCCGCCTTCAAGTGATTTATTGTAGGTGCTTCCATGTATCGACTTACTAGTCCAACTCCGTAGAGAATATCTGGCCTCGTGCAGGTTAGGTACCTCAGACTTCCAACCAAACTCTTGTATTTTGTTGGGTCCACCAAGTATCCTTCATCATCTTTTGACAATTTGAGATTGCAATCCACGTATAGGCACACAATCATAACATCTCCATCATTGCTAACTTTGGTATAGAGGGCATGCTCATGGGGGCATTTCGTAAAGTCATTCTGCTGGAAATACTTGTCTATCCTGCTATTCCATGCCCGAGACGCTTGCTTCAACCCGTATAAGGCCTTTTTCAATTTTAGCACCTTATTCTCTTGGCCTTTCACGATGTATCCCAAAGGCTGTTCTATATAGACTTCTTCTTGTAAGTGGCCATTAAGGAACGTGGATTTGACATCCATTTGATAAATCTTCCAATTATGTTGAGCCGCAAGTGAGATTATCAATCTTATAGTTTCTAGACGAGCGACGGGAGCAAATACCTCGTCATAGTCTATGCCGGCTCGTTGACTATATCCCTTCGCCACCAACCTTGCCTTATATCTTTCAACTTCACCTTTGGAATTCTCCATTTTTGAAATCGATTCTGTTGGATTGGATGCCTAAAGTAGGAAACTACAAGCACAATTAATCATGTTAGTTAAATAGCTGAAATTAAATGCGTATCAAGTAATGGATAATTGAATATGTACAAATGCATACCGAAATTGATTTAGTATTTGGTTAAATTGCTGTAAACTTGTAATCGTGTTTTTGACTCTGATCTCTCTGATTTTTGGAGTTTATGTTTAAAATTTAGAATGGTGATTAGTTGATTTTACTTGGAAGTGGTTTTTGAGCAATGAGGGTTTATTTAAGGGTTTCTTTCTCGGTGACGAAAAAATGGAAGGAATTCATCCCTAAAAATTTGGAAAGAGACTATTTGCTGCGAGTTATATATATCTATCTGTGTATGTATTTTTATCAGATTTGTTATGCATGCAATGGAAATGCAATCGTACGGAATTTTTAATACCATATTTAACCTTTTGAATGCGGTAATGCTTTGCTTTTATAAAGGCTATTTCGTCATTTTGAATCATAACAGTGGGCTATTCCGTCATTTTGAAACATAACAGTGGGCTATTTCGTCATTTACATTATAAAAGTTGTTGCAAACGTTTTCAGGTGGTTCCCTGAAGACCCCGACAAATTGAGGACGTAATATTTTCTTTTGTCGGTCCAGGTTGGCCCAATTGTATTCCAAAATGCTGAAGAATGACCCTATTGTATTTAGTTACGGAGTACTAGTTTGTTTATTAGTTGAGTTCCAACGTTTTTATGGCTTTCTCGATTATATTTTGGAGTTTCATTTTTTAATAAAGTTTTTCTGAGCAGTTATAAAACTTTTGTAGTTTGTTGCAAAAAAATAAGTTACTCCGTAGGTTGGAGAACTCGGATCTTGAGATATCTCGTTTTGACATTTTTGGGGAGATCTCGTCATCTTGGAAAGTTAAATCTCGGACGTTAACTTTAATTTTTTTATAATATAAAAATAAGATATATAAATTAATATATGTATATTAATATACATTTTTACGAGATTTAGCGAGAAAATTCGAGAAATTGTGACTGACCAAGTTTGACCCCGTTGACCGTGAAATCTCGGGAGATGCAAATCTCGTCTCGGCTGTCTTTCAAAAATGAGATCTCGGGGAGAAATAGGAATACAATGTATCGGATATGGATCGGTGATAACGTATCTGTATTCATTTACTTTTTGTTTATCCATATCTATATCTATTTGATTTCAGTTAATCTATTTATATCCGGTAGATTGAAAGATTGAACAGTGTAATGAATATCCATTGAATATTTAAAAAAGTGTTTTAATATTCATTGTTTATGCCCTTCATTATATTTTTTGTTATAAGATTTCATGTAATATCAAGAGCGTAATAAGTTAGTTCAATTTACACGAAGGTTGATTATTTAAAAATAAAAATATATAGATTTCATTATTCTTGTGCAATGTACTCTGTGTCTGCTATGTTGTTTATGCCCTTCATTGTATTAATGAAGACATCACCAAATGGACCAAGAAGCCACTTAATTTTTTTATTACAAAATCTATTACATATAGTATGGATAAAACTGTGTAAACGACACCATGAGTTAAACTTAAAACGACCATAAATCAGGTATCGATTAGTATATATGAATCATTATGTAGACATGTTATTTTGTGACACCGATATTTAAGAATTTTGGATTTGCTTTTGCTGAGTACGTAAGTTGAGCACACCACAATTAACTGTCCGCGAATTATGTCTTTACTCTTTACATAGTCATTTGACGATCAAGGGTTCTTAAAATATACTCAAGTACTCCATAGTATTTATGACTCTTTAACTAGAGTGATTCAATAATAATAAAACTAATTAAAGTTAAATAAACGTGTTCAATTCCTTTTGAACCACATTGTTGTTGGTAACCAAATGGTTTTCGTGGAGTAGCAGCACCAGCACGCATAGGCCGAATAATTAAGTTCCATTCATTATTTCAGACCGAGTCCTCTCACTCTCATCGCCATACCTAACAAAACCATAACATTTGGAGCATGCTGAATTGTCATCGATGACTACTTTAGCCGCTTTCACATATAGATTATGTATTAGAAAACGTTTCATGCAATTAATAAAGTAGTATCAGTCACATATGCAGCTAAGTCCTGCAAATATCGAAAGATCAGAACCATTTTTTGAACAAAATGGGAACTTTAGTTGAATTACATAAATTCCTAAATGCTATTATTACTCATGGAACTTTATTAAGTACAGTTCTTTTCAGTACTCGGATTAATCCAAGTTTCAATTTAAAAAGTCAAACAAGAAACATTGAAAATACATTACAACTAGAAATATCACCGATGATTTATTACCATACAAGGATTAACCAAGTCTTTAGACTTAATCTTGAGCAAATATAGAAACACTCATACTTTTTTTATAACCAGTAGGTTTCACCTCACCTAAGACATTTAGAATACCACTCGCATCTATGTTAAAGCAAACCGCGACTTCTACTTCACGCGCAGGGGCTGCTGGAATTCCACCTATATGTAATGAACCAAGATAGAGGTTTTCTTTAGTTTCGGTGCTCTCTCCCACAAATAAAACAATTTCCACAGTTTCTTGGTTGTCATATACTGTAAGAACTATATGCTCCTTAAGAGTCGGTATAGGTGTATTTTTAGGGATCATAACAACCATATCATTAATTACACGTGCACCACTCTTATCCTTCACACAACTCCTCACGCCAATAGATAGAGGGGTCACATCTAACACTATCAACTCCTTAGCAGGCGGTATAGGTGTGCTTTTAGGGATCATAACAAGCTTATCATTTACATATTGTATGCCACTCTTATCCATAACATGACAAGTCTTGATGCCAAGACATAGAGGGGTCACATGATCTAACATTATCAACTCCTGCACTTTTTCGTTCCCAGTACCGCTTAAGTTTGCAGCCAACACTGCTGCACCATATGCGACAGCTTCATCTGCATTTATGCTCTTGCAAAGAGGCTTTCCGTCAAAGAATTCGGTTAGCATTTGTTGTATCTTTGGGATTCGGGTTGACCCCCCAACAATTACCACACATCCCCATCTCTCAAACACTTTTCTACATGCTCAATGCACTTCAAGAAGAAATGGGCATTTAGCTCTTCAAATTTTGCCCGCGTTATTTTCATCGAAAAATCAATTCCTTCAAAAAAGGAATCAATTTCAATTGATGTTCGAGTTGTTGATGATAGATCCCTTTTTGCTTTCTCACAAGCGATTTTCAACCTCATTCTTGCTTTTGCGTTCTTACTAATGTCCTTGCTTTCTTTCTTCTTAAATTCTTGAACACAGTGATTGACCATCACCTCGTCAAAATCTTCACCACCTAAACGAGTGTCACTACCCACCGCTTTGACAGTAATCATGCCAGCCTTGCTGATATTGAGAAGAGATACGTCAAATGTTCCTCCACCCAAATCAAAGATGAATACATTTTTCACATCGGGACGATGTATATCACCACTGTTATCTAAACCATACGCAATAGCTGCTGATGTAGGTTCATTAATCAAGCACGTGACATTAAGGCCTGCCAATGCTTCGGCATCCTTTGTTGCTTGTCGTTGCTTGTCACTAAAATATGCAGGAACCGTTATCACTGCGTCTGTTGTTAAAATACAATGCAAATTTAGAATAATATGGAATTAGTAAATGTATATGGGTAAAATATCTAGATATTAATATGTATAAGAAAATATCTAGATATTAGAATATGAGAGAAAAATCTAGAAATTGAAATGTAAAAGAAAAATCTAGATATTTGTAGGTTGTAGAAATATCTAGATATTTATATATCTATGGAAATATCTAGGTTCTAGAATGTTCCATGGAGTAGTATAAATATGGGAGGAGATTTCATTTGTGTTGTGAAGTAAGTTGTGAGAGTTGTGAAGAAGTGAGAAAAGAGTGAGTTAGAGAAAGAACGCTTACAAGTAGCGAGTAGAAAGAAAGTGTGGTGAGTGAGTAATATTGTAATTACATTTTGTATTAATAAAAGTGTTCTTTGTTAAGTTTCCCGATTAAGCCTTAGTTTGTGTTTAAGTTCTTAGTGCACTTGTGTTATTTTTATTATATGGTCGGCTCTGCCGCCTAAGTGATATATGGTCGGTTATACCGCCTGAACGATATATGGTCGACACTGTCGCCTAAGTATTATTGTGCACTAAGGATTTATAAAATTAAAGGCTAATCAACATCAAAGTATTGGTGTAGTGAGTCTAGTATAGTCTAGATCCTCTATAGTGGGTGTGTTGGGCTCGTCAAAGCTTCCAACAATTGGTATCAGAGCGGGTCGTTCGGGACCATTTCTAGTGGAGGAAATCGGTAAACGTTGGACGTTTACATCGGCTTGTTTTCACCAAGGCTCTAAGGAAGATTCTGTCGGAGCACAGTTAGGAACTGTGAAAGCTCATCGGTCAGGGACCAAGCTTATTGGACGTTGGACGTCATGATGGCAGATCTTGCAAGTACGAGCAGTGGAATCAAGAGTCTCAATAACCACAACTATGGTTATTGGCGGACTTGCATAGAATCCTACCTACAAGGACAGGATTTATGGGAAATAGTTGCTGGCAGTGACACAACGCCTCCACCGAAAGAAAATGCTGAAGCCTTGAGAAAATGGAACATCAAGGCCGGGAAGGCTTTATTTATATTGAAGACTACAATCGAGGAGGATCTATTGGAGCACATCCGTGACGAGAAAACACCAAAGGCAGCTTGGGAAACTTTTGAAAAATTATTTTCAAAGAAGAATGAAGCACGCCTCCAGCTCTTGGAAAATGAGCTCGCGGGTATCTCACAAGGAAGTCTGTCTATTTCTCAGTATTTCACCAAGGTGAAATCAATTTGCCGTGAGATATCTCAACTTGCTCCTGAAGAGAAAGTGAGTGATGCAAGGATGAAGAGAATTATCATCCACGGCTTAAGATCCGAGTATAATGGATTTATAGCCGCTGTGAGAGGATGGCCTACTCAACCATCATTAATAGAGCTGGAGAATCTATTGGCAAATCAAGAGGCATTAGCCAAGCAGATGAATGAAGTAACCGTAAAAGACGGAGAAGATGCACTCTTCACCAATAAAAAGAAAGCAACATCTCGAAGACAATAGGCGATGAAAGAAAGTAAGACATATGGGTGGAAGGGTCACCCAAAATCAAAAGGCAACGCTTCAGGGGGAGCTCAACAAGGAAGAAGAGATCATCGCCAACAATACGGGGAAAATGATAAGAGAAAGAATGGTGAATGCTTCAATTGTGGCAAGAAGGGTCATTTTGCTCGAGAATGTAGATTCTCCAGAAGGCGAACTTTCGAAGGAAATGTGGCCGCCGCAAGAGATGAGAAGAAAGAGGTCACATTCGAAGCAACCATTAATGAGGAAATATGGGATGCAGAAGTAGGACTCTCCGTTGATGCTGACATGGATGATCAAGCTCTTGCAGCAACCTTAAAGTCAAAAATAAACTACAAAGATAATTGGATCATTGATTCTGGGTGCTCAAATCATATGACCAATGATGAGACGAAGCTGCAAGAAATGGAGGATTACAAAGGAAAGAGAGTTGTGTTGACAGCCGACAATTCAAGGTTGTCTATTTCTCACATTGGAAAGACAATAATTCCAAATGAAGGCGACTCTCATAAGCTCCAACTCGAGAAGGTGTATCTTGTCCCTGGCCTAAAGAAGAATTTACTGTCAGTACCACAATTGACAGTAGAAAGGAATTATGTGCTCTTTGGACCAGAAGATGTGTCCGTATTCAAGAGAGTGAAGGTGGTTGGCAATCCAATTATGCAAGGAAGAAGAATAGAGTCAGTTTATGTACTATCTGCTGAAACAGCATATGTGGATAAGACTCGAAAGAATGAGACTGCTGATCTGTGGCATGAACGTCTTGGGCATGTGGGATACAATAAGTTAAAGGACATGATGGTGAAACGCATAGTAAATGGGCTTCCTCAAATTGATATCCGAACAGATACAATATGTGCTGGATGTCAATTTGGCAAAGCTCACCAATTGCCATTCAAGGAGTCAGCGCATCAGTCCAAGACACCACTAGAGCTCATACACTCAGATGTCTTCGGCCCAGTGAAACAAACATCACTTGGAGGTATGAAGTATATGGTGACATTCATTGATGACTTCTCAAGGTATGTATGGGTTTACTTCATGAAGGAAAAGTCAGAGACTTTTCAGAAGTTTAAAGAGTTCAAGAACAAGGTAGAAAGTGAGCTCAATACTAAGATTCGATGCTTACGTACAGATAATTGAGGAGAATATTTATCAACCGAGTTCAACATCTATCTTGAGAAGCACAAGATCAGAAGGCAATTAACTTGCCCCAATACTCCACAGCAGAATGGAGTGGCGGAACGCAAGAATCGCCACCTTGCCGAAACTTGTCGAAGTATGCTTCATGGTAAGAATGTACCAGGTAGATTTTGGGCCGAATGTATGAGGACGGCGTCATACGTGATTAACAGACTCCCACAAACAAAGTTGGGGTATATTTCACCTTATGAAAAATTATGGAAGATCAAGCCAACCGTCAACCATCTCAAGGTTTTTGGATGTGTATGTTACGTCTTCGGACCAGATCATCTACGAAGCAAATTTGATAAGAAGGCAATTCGATGCATTTTTGTCGGTTATGATGAATCAAGAAAAGGATGGAGATGTTGTGATCCAAATACTGGAAAGTGCCATACTACAAGAAATGTGGTATTTGATGAAGCTTCTTCATGGTGGTCACCTCAAAAGATAGAGCTTCCAGAATCTCATGGATTAGAAGAAGGTCCAGAAGAGAAAGAAGAACATAAAGAGCACATATCGGATCCAATTAAAGAAGGAGATGGATCGTACTCTAAGGAAACGAGTCCATGGAAAACTGGGGTACATCAATCTACATCCGAAAAGGTTCGTCCAAGCCAAATGGATGCCGAGGAGCATGTGCAAGAATTACGGAGATCAACAAGGCCTAGGCAACCTAATCCGAGGTATGCCAATGCTGCTCATGTGGATGAATCAATACCTATTGAGCCTTCCACTTATGAAGAAGCAGCACAAAGTCAAGAATGGCAGAAAGTGATGGAAGAAGAAATTAATGCACTAAAAGAAAACCAGACATGGAGTTTAGTTCCAAAGCCAAAAGATGTAAAACCAATATCTTATAAATGGGTTTACAAGGTGAAGACTCGATCAGATGGCTCCATTGAAAGGTATAAAGCTCGACTTGTTGCTAGAGGTTTTTCTCAACAATATGGGCTGGATTATGAAGAAACATTTAGTCCAGTGGCGAAGATCACAACAATTCGAGCTCTACTAGCTTTAGCCGCTAGCAAATCTTGGAAGTTGTGGCAGATGGATGTCAAGAACGCTTTCTTACATGGAGAACTTGACAAAGAAATTTATATGGATCAACCAAGAGGCTTTGAGAACAAGTCCCATCCTGACCATGTCTGCAAATTAAAGAAAGCACTATACGGCTTGAAGCAGGCTCCAAGAGCTTGGTACGGAAAAATTGGTGAGTTCTTAGTACAAAGTGGTTTCACAGTTGCTCCTTCAGATTCTAGTTTATTTGTGAAACAAGATCGAGGAAAACTAGCCATAGTGCTAGTATATGTGGATGACTTAATCATCACGGGAGATCACTATGAGGAGATCCAAAGGACAAGAGAGAATCTGTCTATCAGATTTCATATGAAGGAGCTTAGAGAACTCAAACATTTTCTTGGACTCGAAATAGAGCAGAAAAGAGAAGGATTATTTCTGGGACAACAGAAATATGCGCGAGATCTTTTACAAAAGTACGGAATGCTTAATTGCAAACCTATCTCCACTCCGATGGATCCGAATACAAAACTACGAGCAGATGAAGGAAAAAGTCTTCAAGATGTTACCATGTATCGAAAGATGGTCGGAAGTCTTATTTATCTCACACTAAGCCGGCCAGACATATCTTATGCAGTTGGAGTGGTTAGTCGATACATGAGCAATCCGAAGAAGCCTCACATTGATGTTGTACGACGCATCTTAAGGTATGTTAAAGGCACTATCAACTTTGGTATTTTATACAAGAAAACAAAAGAATGTCACGTGACTGGATATTGTGACGCCGATTACGCTGGAGACTATGATACACGACGGTCAACAACTGGATACATGTTTAGTCTTGGATCGGGAGTAATATCATGGTGCAGCAAGAGACAACCAACTGTATCCTTATCAAGCACTGAAGCAGAATATCGATCGGCATCATCAGCAACACAAGAAATTACATGGTTGAAACAACTAATGGAAGATCTTCATCAATCAACAGATTATCAAGTAAATCTTCTTTGCGATAACCTATCAGCTATACGACTAGCAGAAAATCCAGTCTTTCATGCAAGAACAAAACATATAGAAGTGCACTATCACTATGTTCGTGAGAAGGTCCTTGAAGGAAAAATTAAGATGGTGCCAACAAAGACAGATGAACAGGTTGCAGATATATTCACCAAGAGCCTAAGTAAATCAAAGTTTGAAAAATTCAGAGAAGCACTTGGAATGGTCTGCAAGACATCGTTGGAAGAAAATTTGCATTGAGGGGGAGTGTTAAAATACAATGCAAATTTAGAATAATATGGAATTAGTAAATGTATATGGGTAAAATATCTAGATATTAATATGTATAAGAAAATATCTAGATATTAGAATATGAGAGAAAAATCTAGAATTTGAAATGTAAAAGAAAAATCTAGATATTTGTAGGTTGTAGAAATATCTAGATATTTATATATCCATGGAAATATCTAGGTTCTAGAATGTTCCATGGAGTAGTATAAATATGGGAGGAGATTTCATTTGTGTTGTGAAGTAAGTTGTGAGAGTTGTGAAGAAGTGAGAAAAGAGTGAGTTAGAGAAAGAACGCTTACAAGTAGCGAGTAGAAAGAAAGTGTGGTGAGTGAGTAATATTGTAATTACATTTTGTATTAATAAAAGTGTTCTTTGTTAAGTTTCCCGATTAAGCCTTAGTTTGTGTTTAAGTTCTTAGTGCACTTATGTTATTTTTATTATATGGTCGGCTCTGCCGCCTAAGTGATATATGGTCGGTTATACCGCCTGAACGATATATGGTCGACACTGTCGCCTAAGTATTATTGTGCACTAAGGATTTATAAAATTAAAGGCTAATCAACATCAAAGTGTTGGTGTAGTGAGTCTAGTATAGTCTAGATTCTCTATAGTGGGTGTGTTGGGCTCGTCAAAGCTTCCAACATCTGTAACTTTGGTTCCTATATACGCTTCAGCAGCTTCTTTCAGATTTTCTATAATCTTTGAAGATATTTCTTCAGGTGAAAATATATAATCTATCCACTCGTGTTCAAATACCATCATTGGCTTATCCCCAAAACCTTCAATTACCTTAAAAGGCAGCGACTTAATGTATGCATGCACTCTACTATCACGGAATCTGCTTCCTATCAAACGTTTAGCATCTGAAAATCAAAAGATGGGGTGCTAAATTAAGGGTAATACGACTATACTAGGGTTCCGTTCTGTATCTTATCTTACAAGTAATAATAATAATTATATTTATAGTAAACATGAAAGCAGCGGATCAAAGGAAAACAAATTAACTTACCAAACATTGTGTTTTTAGGATTTTTGGCGATTTGATTTTTAGCAGCCTCGCCTACTAAGAGGTCTGTGCCATCCCATGCAACGCACGATGGTGTAATCTTGTTACCTTGTTCATTAGGAATTATCTCGACACGATTGTGCTTATTAAACCACGCAGCTACGCACGAATATGTTGTTCCAAGATCAATACCAATTGCAGTTCCTTCAACTCTTTTGGACATCTTCATATACGTAAAAAAAAAAAAAAAAAAAAAAAAAAAAAACCTAATAAATCTTGGTAACCTGACCAGAAATTGCAGAACGAACGATTTAATCATCCAATTCAATTAAACTAAATAAGGGGGTGACGATGATACTCCGTATATTTTTATAGGTTCATGACCGAAAGATCTGGCCGGTGGGGTCCGTGGGGTTAATATGGTCGTAATCCTAGGGCAACTCTTTTTTTATGCACATAATATTAAGAAAAAATTACACACCTGTGGTTTGTTTACACTTTCTTGACAACAACTAAGCTTAATTTTTTGAACAGTTGGTACCTAAGCTTTGCCTAACTTTCGTGGTTGGTACACCAACCTAACTTCCGTTATATTTTTAATGTTAACCCCTCACATGCATGTGCCATGCATGTGAGGGCAAATTCGTCCATTTAAATAATTTAGTCACATAATGAGTACAAGTATACTGGATAATTTAGTCCACATAATGGGAGCACCAGAAATCTCCAATCCTTTATCATGTAAATTAAGTCTGTATTATTTGAAGTTTAGATGATGAAGATAACCTTAAGGATTGGAGTGCCCTAATAATAACACTGTATGTCCCTCGTAAAGCCTGCAAAATAACTGTCACATGAGATATCAATAGGCAGATGAAAAATCTAATATCATCAGCTAAAGTCTCATTTCCATTAAGAATAAAACAGACCTGATTTGCACATTGTCTTCTCCGTTGGAACAATTTTGGCTTTGGTCAAGTGTTGAATAAGTAAAAAGGAATGTGGGATGAGTGTATCTCATGTGAAAGAAGACGTGCAGCTTCATAGGAGTGGTCCTATAATATCGCGTAGTAGTTATTTTCATTTATTTGCAAGTTTAAAATGTTTAGCTTTTCGTATTTTTATTTCAAGAGAGTTTTCACTGTAACTAGTTCTATTTGAAAGCAAATAATAGTGAGAAAAGTTCTCAAATCGTGTGTCTGTTTTCAATTCATATCTCAGTTCATACATCTGATAACCATTATTCTCTAACATCTTGAAATCTCAATCTCCCAACGTCTTCTAATTGTGATTGAAGACCTGAATAACTACACAAACAAGTTTGTTTATTCAATACAGTAAGCACACTAATTAAGGTTTACCTAGTGACGCTCATGAAACCATAGCTTCTGATTAGCCTACCGACTTCAAATGATTCTGGATTCATGATGAGACTAGCTTCGTATCGTCCATGTGTCCCGTGCTTTTCATTTTGTAGGAACTTTAAATTGAAGCTGCTAATAGCATTGCAAGCAGTTAGGGTTCCGACGACCATTTTGTATGGAATTCCGTTTTCCGTTTGACGCAATGACGTTCCTGCTAATTTCCGATAAAGGATTATGAGGAATTTATAGATATTGTTCCTGCTAATTGATAGTTTTGAGCTTAAATCTGTAGTGTTTTACTTACACTCTTGTGGTATTTTGGTCAAATTTTCTTTTCCATTTTTGTAAACATCCTTATTCAAGTTAGTTATCATATTCAAGGTACATTCTAAAGGTAGTCATTTTAATTTTCTGAAAATTCAATGTTTGATCACCATTCCTTTTATGGGTGCTAACACTAGAACACTTGCATACAGTAGACTGAAAAATTCATTTGAAGTTTCCTGGAGAAACAAGGTTATCATTAGAAGCAATGGATATAATTAACCAACTTACGTTTAAGGTCAACTACGGGCTATAGGTTAGAAAGATGCAGATGAAATAAATGTGTTGTATGGTGTGTCCTATTCTAGCTTCTACAAATTGTTTAACTAATATATTTTGCTTTAAAAAGTGACTCACTTGCAAAGTTTGATCCTTTATATGGATAAATTCTTTTAAAAGACTAATATTTTTCATGAATTTGTTCTGTTTTTCGTGGTCTCCGATTGTGGTTTTGTGATAGTGTATCTGTTTGTAGAAAGTATTTATAATGATGTATTTTTTTAAAACCTTACTTCTTTTTACTATCCACAGTTTGTATGTTCTCATGGTTCACGTGATAGACGATGTGGTATTTGTATACCTGCTGTAATTGATCAATTTGAAGACGAAATAGAGTTGCTTGGTCATAAAAGTAAAGTGGTAATTGGTGGTCATGAGCATTCATGAAACGCAATCATATTTAGAATAATCAATGCGAACGTCATTGGCCATTGGTAAGATGGTAGCGCTATTATCCGGATTAACCCATCACCGGTGTAAGTTTTCATAAACATTTTTGTGGGTTGTGGGTTTCATATTTTCTTTTGATTTTAAGCTAAAAACTTTCGGTTTTGTGTACCCACTTGCAATCCCTGTGTTTGGAAAGCACACATCCAGTTTACTTGTTCCGTATATTACCTTTTGGCAAACTACCGTCCGGTTGCAAAGGAGAGCGATGAACAAGAAACTGTTAAGGCTATGTTACATGAACATGCATAAAATCATGGTCAACATCGTGTCGGATGCAATTACTATCCTTGGTAGGAGAAATAGTAAAGATCACCCTAGAAGTTTTTGGTCTGGCACAAGGTCCTGTCTCCGACCATGCTATGCAACCACCGTTCTCACGGTTGACACCCGATTTGGTTCAGGTGACCTAATGAATTTCGGTAAATTCCTAGAATTTTACGTTCAACAGTAATGAACGTACTGAAAATAAGTTCTTTGTAAACAAATCGGTTTTATATTTTTTTTCAAAACATTTTCTCGATCAAGTTCGCGTATAGATATCATCGAATTCCATGAGTTTGTAATTCTCAATCTTTAAAGTCAATCTCAAGGATTGAGTAATATCAGGCTTAAATGCTGATTTTTAATCTTTAAGGAGATTATCCTTTCTGGGGATCTGGTTCATCAGTCTTATTCAGCTGATTTGCAAGGCGTCCTCCCCATTTTACGAGACAGATCCTCTCATGGATAGGATAAGTCTGACCACTTGGCGACCATGTTTGATGCTGAGGTCCGTAGATTTCCAGCTGATTTTTGAGAAAACTTTACAAGGTTTTTTGTAGACTCTACAGCCGGTCTGGACGACAACTTCTTGACCTAAATCAAGAAGCGCGTTTCTTTTTCGGAAGACTTTACTTCCTCTAAGGATGGAATTGATTCATCCTGAAGACCTCGTGTATTAAAAGATTAATGTTTTTCTTAAGGAAAATAAGATTTTATGAACACATTTTGATCTTTTAAAAACATTTTGTACGAAGGGTCAGTTGGGTGCAACACTATCCCTTATAGTGTAGATCGCCCTTTTAGTTCTCCAATTGGCCCATGTCTTGGTTTCAATCACTGTTCTTTATGGATTACAACAAAAGTACCTGCAAAACTTCGCACAAACATGTGATATGCAGTTTTAAACAAATAGATTGGTTAATCTCCCCACACTTAGCTTTTTCTTTGCCTTTTTATTCTCCTTTATTCTATTAAATAAATTCAACATTTGTGTTGTTTCTCAATTTATGTCCATTTTAGGTGACGATAGTTTCAGTAAATTTTACTTAATTTTACCGTTCATAAATATATATAAACATGATTTGAATTTATTTAGCTAGAAATTTTTAAATTTTTCACAAAATTTAAAGAATAAACCAAGTGTATAAACCGAGAGAATTATAACCCCTCCCCACACTTGAGATCATGCAATGCCCTCATTTGCAATAAAATCAGACAAAAATTAGAATTCACGAGGGCAAATAGTATAGAAAGGGTGTTAAAACCTCTTAGAGCTAGAAAGCCCTAACTTGCGCTTTTTGGAGTTGAATTGTTCTTTATTACCAATATCTTCTCTTGTTCACTTGTTTCGTCAAAAATTAGTTACTTTTGCTGAACTTACTGTCAGTCTATGAACATGCCTTGTTTTACCTATTTTCACACAACAAACAAAACAACCAAACATGCACACAAAGACACACATTTTTTTATTATGATTTTTTTTTATACTTTAAAATTAATAACTTGCAATAATAATAAAATTTGCGCCCCGTCCTTGGGTAGGGTAATTTCGGTTTTCTCACCTATTCTTACCCGCGACAAATTGTTATAATTATCATTTCAAGTCGATACATAGAAAATAAAACCGCACAAAAGAATTAAATTTATTTTTGGTATACTTTAAATTAATAAGGATAAAATAACGATAACAAAATTCTCGCCTCACCCTTGGGTAAAGTAATTTCAGTGTAAACACTTAATCTTAACTCGCGACCAATTTATAGCAATCGCCATTTTAAAGTTATTAATTAAAAGTAACTTGTCCGTGTAACGCTACGCGATTAATCACCACTGTAAGCTATGTTCTTGCTTTTTAAATTAATGTCTCGTAACTAAGTTATTATTATGCTTATTTGAGCCAAAGTAATCGTGATGTTAGACTAAATATTAAGACGGGGTTATTAGATTTTGTACCATAATTAAGGTTTGGACAAAAGACCGACACTTGTGGACATTGGACTATGACTATTAATAGATAGGGGGTATTGTCTAATTGAGCGACAACTCATTGGAACCTGTCGAACCTATCTTCAAATTAGTTAATTTAATAATTATTAAAATGATTATGTATGTCCTATTTTTAGTGACGTTTATACGACATCTTTTACGATCATTTAATTAATTATTCGGGTTGGGTAATTGATTATTCATTCTGATCAAGTGGGTAAATTAATATTCATATCTCATTAAAACAGGGGTGGATTACATACAAGGATAATTGGTGTAATTGTTAACAAAGTATTAAAACCTTGAATTACGCGCAGTCGATAACCTGGTGTAATTATTAACAAAGTATTAAAACCTTATTACAGTTCGAATCCCTAATTAGTTGGAATATTTGACTTCGGAAATAAGGTTATTTGACGAGCATTTTATAATTATGACCGATGGACTATTATGGACAAAATCCAAATAGGTATCAAATAATCTAGGACAAAGGATAATTAACCCGGGTAACAATTAATTAAAATCAAAACGTCAAACATCATGATTACGGAAGTTTAAATAAGCATAATACTTTTATTTCATATTTCATCGTACCTTTATTTACTGTCATTTTAATTCCTGCAATTTACTTTATCGCAATTTAAATTCTATCATTTATATTATCGTCATTTATCTTTACGCTTAAAATATAAAATCGACAAACCGGTCATTAAACGGTAAAAATCCCCTTTATAATAATATTACTATATATAATTATATATATTTTATATAAATATAGTTGTTAAAAATATAGCGTTAAACTCAGCTAGCTCCCTGTGGAACGAACCAGACTTACTAAAAATTACACTACTCTACGATTAGGTACACTGCCTATAAGTGTTGTAACAAGGTTTAAGTATATCACATCTATATAAATAAATAAAACTTGTGTAAATTGTATCGTATTTCGTAGTAAAAATATAACTATTTCGTATACACCGCTGCACACATCAAGTTTTTGGCGCCGCTGCCGGGGAACGCCGAAGCGAAACGCTATTAAAAAAAAATTTAAGCTTTAATTCATTTTTATAAAAATACGTTTTATATAATATAATCAAAAATATAAAAAGAAAAACAAAATATATATATTTTTAAGAGTTGTTCAAAATACATAAAATTATAAAGTATTTTATTTCTATTTTAGTTTTTAAATATAAGTTTTATTTAATATATAAATATTTTATATAAATATAAAAACAGAAAAAAAAAATAATAGAATTCGGGCCGTACTGTAGCAGCCCAAATTTGGCCTGGTATCCGAATCCATGCGATCGCATGGCCCATAAACGTAGAACTCATGCGATCGCATGAGCCTGTCTGACAGGTCTGATCCCTCTGCTGGTACGGATTAGGGTTAATAATTTTAATTATTATTATTATTAAACCCTAATTAAGGTTAATTATTATATTAATTAATTTTAGTTTTATTTATTTTGTATTTTTAAGTTATATTTAGTTTTATTAATATAATAAATTAATACTTTTATAATAAAATAATAATATAAAAATAATATTTCTATAAATAAATTGTATTTTTATAACTTTAAGCCTATTTTTATATTTTGTATATTTTTTAATCGTTAAAGCGTAATTTTATAATTTTTCGTTCGTAATTAGTTCGTAACTTAGTATTTTGCCGTAGTTATTTTATATTTCTATATTTTTAGGCTTTGCCGTAAAATCCCTTAAGTGCTTTTTCTTTAGACTAAGATTTAGGTGCTTTAGAATTTTGCGACGCCTTTTCAAGATTTTAGTACCTTTTTAAGTTATTACCGTTTTGGATATAGAATTCCTTTTAAGCTTTAATACCTTTAGACGCAACTTTTAGACTTAAGTTTTTAGAATTCTAAGTTTCGACGCTTTATTTTCTTATTTTTATTTTTCGACTGTTTATTTTTCAACGTTTTTCGACGCGCTCTTTTTCTTTCTCATTTCTCGATGCTCTAGTTTTTAGTACATAGAATTTAAATTTTAATTTTAATTTTAAGTTAATAATAATAAGGTTATCTTTAAGTTACCTATCGACTCGTGTTCAAATACCATCATTGGCTTCTCCCCACACCTTTCAATTACTTTAAAAGGCAACGACTTAATGATCATTGAATCTGGTGCCCATTAAACGTTTAACATCTAAGAGTTATAGGGAACAAAAATTAGGAAAGTACACATCAACCTAAAGCATAACAAATCAAGGTTAACACTAGGATTCTATGTCATGTACACATATTAAACACTGAAGTAGCGGTTTAAACGAAAACAAACATACCGAAAATTGTGTTTTTAGGATTTCTGGTGATTTGATTTTTTGCAGCCTCTCCTACCAAGAGGTCTGTGCCATCCCATGCAACGCACGATGGTGTAATTTTATTACCTTGTTCATTAGGAATTATCTCAACACGATTGTGCTTATTAAACCATGCGGCTACACACGAATATGTTGTTCTGAGATCGATACCAATTGCAGTTCCTTCTACTCTCTTGGACATCTTCATACAAAACAAAATAAAGAAGAAATTAAAAAGCGTAATAAATCTTTGTAATCTGAACAGAACTTGCAGTAACAAACCTTTTTGTTATCGAATTAAGTTAAACCGAATAGGGGGTGACGATGATGTATTTTTATAGGTTCATGACCGAAATATCAGGTGGGGATTAATATGGTCGTAATCCTAGGGTAGTAGGGTAAGTGGGTAACTCTATCTTTCTTTTATGTACTTATATTTAAATTTAATATTTAATATTTATATTTATATCTATATCTATATATATTATAATTTTATTATAAATAAATAAATAATAATAAATAATAGTAGTAGTCAGTAATAATAATCATATAGATAGATATAGATACACATAGTATAGTAGTCAACAAGAAGTTTTTTTTTCTCTCTCAAATACGTTCACCTTCCATCTTCAAGATCTAGGGTTTTTCCCTATCTTTTCAGCCGCCTACATCTTCTATTTTTCATCTTTCTTCTATTGTCTTCCCTGTTCACCTGGTTTGTAGACCTCAGTATCGTTCCCTTTTCCGGCCATCGGCATCTCGCCGGTGGTCCGTCCTTTGTGTGTTCCTTTGCTTCGTGAATAAGTGTACTGCCTCTTCTTCGCTTCCCGACTGTGTACGTTCCTTCATCATCTCCTTCGTCCTATTTGCCGGAAAGCAGGCGGCGATCCGATGAATATTCATTGGATCTGTGATTCGGGTAGGTTTACAGGGTGATTTTTCGTTGGGTGTTCCGTTTAGGGAAGGTTATGACCTGGGTTAAATGTTCTGTTGATTCTCATACTAGTACCTTTCCTAGGTGGTTATAGGCGGCGATTTCCTGTCGGAAATCTATGACCACCGTTGATGGGTGCCGGATTGTCTTTCATTTTTGGAGGTTGACGATTTTTGGGTCTGAGGTGTGTATACATATGTGCTGATGCCTAAGCTTTTTGATGGCTGCTGACGGCTACTGGTGGTTGCTGGTGGCTGCTGGCGGTTGCTAGCGGCGGCTGCGGCCAATTGTGGCTGATGGCAGCTGTTGGAAGTTGTGGTTAGGTTAGACAGTTTGTTCATGGTTGTTGGCTATTTGTGTGGCCATACGGCTGTTGCTGGCAGCTACTAACAGGCCATGGTTGTTGTTGGTGGCGGCCGGTAGCGGCTAGAGGCTGCTGTTGTGGCTAATGACCGTTGACGATTGTTTGGGTCTGATTGGCGTCGGGACTTTTGTTGTTTTAGAAAATACAGAAAATTTGGCGAATATAGACTTGATCTCTCGGTGGCCCGTCTTTGCTGATGATTTGGTTCGTTGTTGCACGGTTGTTCCCCTAAAGAAAAGAAAATACTCTAAATCGAAACACATTTTTTTTCTTCCGAAAAGATGAACTCAGATTTTGCTAACAAACACTGCAATTCCAGTTGCTCCTAGGAACACAAGTGGTTTCCTTGGGGACAATAGTTTTAGATTTGGTTACCACAAATTTTTCTATATTTTTGAAGTGGACAATATTTGTTTTAGAGAGTTACTTCAATATTGAAACATGTTCATTTTTTCTTTGTAATAAGGTCTGATTTATGTATATTTGCTTTTATCATAAATGTTTTTGTGTAACAGGTTACATCTCAAGTAAAGGAGTAGTAGTGGGCTGTAATCTTTGTCCTTTAATGTGAGGTTATGACTTATCGAAAAGCAAATATAGATATGAAGCGGTTGAGCAAAGTACTTGCAATAGTAGTTTGTTTAAGGTAAGTTATTACTTCCTATCATTCTTTACCTGCATTTTTTGTCCGTTATGTCTTTTTTCTTCTAGTAGAGTGTTGTCCATAATAAATCATCTGCAACGTGCATTTTATATAGATGTAGAAATAATATCATAGATCTCTTAGGTGCACTTTCACATAAATTGTCATTGTGTGTTTGTCATCTAGCCTTAAAAATTAGTACAACTTAATACTATTTTTGTCTTTATTGTGACGGTTAGCGTCAATATATATACAATTAGATAGAATTACAAGAAAGTGTACTTAACATATTAGATTGTAGAGTGGTCAAAGTATTTGAAGTAAATTTGAGTTAATAAAGATTCATCATTCTCTAAATGTTCTTTCAACCATTCAAACAAATTAGAAAGCTAAAAGCCATCACAACGAAACGCAACTTCCGTTGTACAAGAGTTCAATTTTTTAAAAGTAAAAGCTAATAACCAAAGAATCCTAAAAGATGGTAAAGAATGTAAGTGGACTTGTAAGGGAGGAACACGATTATGATAACAGATACGCTAGCAAGGAAGGCAACAACCTCTATGCTCCAAGCAACCCATGTTTGTTGACCTTGATTTTAAGCAAGGTGCCCCATTGTAAATAGACATCATAAGATGATGTGACTATAAAGTACACGGTGAATACCAAGTATCTATGAATAAGGACCTTGTCCGAGGAACTAGTTACGACCTGCAGTGTGACTGACGCACACGCTAATAATATTGCCATAAATGTCAACAACAACATAAGCGTAGCAGCGTTGTTCCTGTGAATAAGAAAGGTGCAACATTTACTAAAGTAGATTTCAGAGTAATTACAATGATTGTTAAACCTATTTTTATCTTCAAATCTTAAGGTGTTTCTTTACATCTTAAAAAATATAATTTACCTTTTAGAGATTGCAAAACAGATTGGTCAAATTAGATATGTGGTCATGGTTAATAGGATGTACGGGGCTAATCTTTATGTAGAATAGCAGTGATCAAGGATATATTTTAAAAACTAATTCTACAAATAAAAAGATGTGCATATCAACAGATAAATCTACTTCTACGGCTAATATAATAATTTAGGTGATCTTTTATCCCCAATTAAATTTATTTAAATTTTAAATGTCAGTTAATCAAATCCACTTAATTGGTGAGTTTTCTATTTATATCTCATATTTTCAAAATAAAAACTATTACAAAGTTTTAAGTACCAAAGAAAAGTAAAATTTCCATATTCTTAAGTGTTTATTAGAAGATCTACCAGAAAGTATCAAAGAAAAAGTAAAGGTTCATATATTTAGAACAATATGCAAGTGCTAATTAGTACATCGCTATGCAGTTAAATATAGTAAGATAGGAAAATTATTGAGTATAAGAAAGTTAGTTATATCTACTCACTTGGTAGTGGTGTCCGTAACCTTTGTGTCATCTCTTCCATTCTTATTTCCTCCATTATTGTCATCTTTTTCAAAATTTGAATCGTCACTTCTGCAAAAAAGCACTGTTAGCTTCATTTTGATATAAAAATGATCCAATAATCAAGTTTTAGAATTTAGTTCTTCACCTATTTAACAAAAGTTTTATTTAACAATCAAATTATGTGACAAGTGCTTATCATTTTGCACGCCAATGAGTTTTGTTTTGTTTTCTTTTCTTTTTTTCAATCTTGTGCTTGGTTCAATTATTAGATTGGCATCATTGTTGTGGAATTATAATGAGCCTTAAGAAAGTTGTATTACGCGAAAATAATGCTTTTGCAAAGGCTGGTATATTATCATGTGACTTTCAATCTTAATGATTTTTCTACAATTCATGAATTTAAAAGTTTGGTAATTCAATTAAATAGATACTTTTATTTTCCAACTTGGAAAGGAAGCATTCCACAAGCTACTTGTGTTATCGGAGATCTTGCTGTAACTTTTCAAGTAAAAAGGCATGATAATGGTTATGAAGTTTTGATTTAAGAAATTTTGGTCTTTTATTTTTCTTTTCAAGCAAAAAGGCATGATAACGGTTATGAAGCATTCCCACATACAATACTCGTGTAATATTTTATTATATATATATATATATATATATATATATATATATATATATATATATATATATATATATATATATATATATATAGTGGTAGGATCAAGAGGGAAGTAACCATTCGGGGGGAAGCGGGGGGAAGCAAAAATTTTTATTTTTTTTCGTTTTTTGAAAAAACTTTGTTCACGAACATTATAGATGAGATGAAAATATGAACATTTAGTAGAGACACTTTGTGATAAATGTTTTTATTTTGGCGGGAAAACGCTCGAAGAAGTAATATATAACAATTATCGTGTTTTTCGAGCGTATTTTGAGGTTTTAGCTATTGGGGTTTAGATATTAGGGTTTAGATATTAGGGTTTATAGGGTTTAGATATTAGGGTTTAGAAATTTAGGGTTTAGAGTTTAGATTTAGGGTTTAGATTTAGGATTTAGATTGAGTTTTTAACACGAACGGTCCATAAACCCAAAACACCAAACCCTAAACCCTAAACTCTAAATCGGGCTAAATTTTACTTCACAAAACATGGAAAAAAAAAGTTCATATTCTTCACGAACAATATTATCTTGAATGTTATTTTTGTCGATCGTTTTCACGCCTAAATAATAACATTCATCACCAAGTGTCTCTTCTAAATGTTCATATTTTCGTGTGATCTTGATGTCGGGAAAAAAAATTTTAAAAAAAACGAAAAAAAAAAATTTTGCTTCCCCCCGATTGGTTACTTCCCCATTGATCTTGCCCCTATATATATATATATATATATATATATATATATATATATATATATATATATATATATATATATATATATATATATATATATATAATCTAATGTGTATGTTATCTACCGCCACATTAACCAATCTTATTAGCTCATGAGTATGGTATTTTTAGAGATAATAAGAGTAGTAATTGAAAGAATGGAACAAGTTAAACTATGGGAAGGGTTAAATAGGAAAGGCAAGAAAATATTAAAAGGTACTCATTGTTAAAGTATATTAAGTAAAAAAAAAAAAGCAAAACAGTAATAACATTATAAAAAGAGTGGAATATATATATTTAAATATAAAAAGATAGATAACGACGATTCAATCAGATCTCTTAATAGTTACATTTATATAATAATAATTGCTACCGGTAGATTGCTAGATTAACTACAACCCTTAATCATATCCATCTACCAGATTAACTACAACCCTTAATCATATCCAATTAATATCCAACAAGCACAACATCAAATCGAAATATCTAATAATAATAATAGTAATAATGTTATATTATTAATAATCACAATCTTCTTCTCTAGATTGCTGGAGTGCAGTTAGGATTGGTGAGGTTTCCTTTTGGGATAACATCCTCCAGGCTAAAACCGAGATCATCTTTATACCATGGTGACAAGACAACAGTTGCAAATTCAAAATTGCACCCATTCTAAGCACAATAAGAAATGTTAAGAAACATTTAGTGAGAGCTCGTGAGCTGGCTTTAAAGATGAAATAGAAAAACCCTATGATAGCCACGACAGCTAGATAGAAGGATAAGAGCTGTTTGATTTTAGCAATTTCATTGTTCCTCACAAATTTTTGGAACGTACACAGAAATGTCACGCACCCAAAAAACATGGTCATAGCTCTTTCCATAGCACTGAAATACAGTATAAATAATATATTACAGTAAATATTATTAATTATATTATATATATTTAAAAAGGTAAAAGTAAAAATTGTTATACTTGTCTATTACTGTAGTAGATAAATAAAGTAAAAACTTTTTTTACCTTTTTAATATAGATAGATGAGTATAACTTTTTTTACTTTTACTTTTTTAATATATATAATATAATATAATATAATATAATATAATATAATATAATATAATATAATATAATATAATATAATTAATAATATTTACTTGAATTTATTATTTATACTGTATTTCATTGCTATGGAAAGAGCTATGGCCATGTTTTTTGGGTGCGTGACATTTCTGTGTACGTTCTAAAAATTTGTGAGGAACAATGAAATTGCTAAAATCAAACAGCTCTTATCCTTCTATCTAGCTGTCGTGGCTATCATAGGGTTTTTCTATTTCATCTTTAAAGCCAGCTCATGAGCTCCCACTAAATGTTTCTTAACATTACTTATTGTGCTTGGAATAGGTGCCATTTTTGCATTTGCAACTTTTGTCTTGTCACCATGGTATAAAGGTGAACTCGGTTTTAGCCTGGAGGATGCTATCCCAAAAGGAAACCTCACCAATCCTAACTGCACTCAAGCGATCTAGAGAAGAAGATTGTGATTATTATTATTATTAGATATTTCAATTTGATGTTGTGCTTGTTGGATATTAATTGGATATGATTAAGGGTTGTAGTGAATCTAGCAATCTACCAGTAGCAATTATTATTATATAAATGTAACTTATAATAGATCTGATTGAATCGTCGTTATTTGATATTGAGAATTCGCAAATGATGATACTAAGGCCTTTGTCAAATGTTGTTGGGAAGTCATTGTCCATGATTCATTATCATCGTGGATTAAGATGTAGTAGCCGTGGTGATATCATATCAGCTGTCACTTATGTCGAGGTGGTGTTGTGTGCGACTTTGTTGTGTGTTGATGGTGTTGGGGTGGTTTGTGTGCTTGCCCTTGGTGTTGGCTACCGAAAGTAATTTTTCGGTATTATCCCAAACTCTTCATTCCTCTAAGTTTGTTCCATTTATGCTTTACAAAAGACAATAGCTAGTTTCATAGAATAAGTAAAACAGTATAAAACTCGAAGAACCATTTATAAAGATATATAATACCCAACTAATACGTACGAGATGTCGGTAGGGCAAGGATGGCGGCAGGTGGATGTTAATTGATATTTCAGTAGTGACGAAAGCCAATTAATTTCGTTTCAGTAAGAAAGACGTAACTTCAAAGCAAATTTAAGGCTCCGACAAAGTCGACTATATAGTTTAGGCGTGGAACTGAAGGCCAATGATGATATACACATAGGTAGATGTGATTCAGTTCGGTTGCAGGTTCGTATTATGGTGAAGGATTTCATTGATTGGTCAGGTTTTCGTCGAGGATTAAGCCACAATTGGCTCGTGTCTCATACCTCGTGATCAAACCTACTTGTAACAGGTTCGAGTGCTTAATTTGAGAAAATAGGATTTATCGATTATTTTAATTCCGATAAAGGTGCAAACTGATTGGGATTTGGATCCATGATGGTGTATTAATTTATTCAATAGTATTAATAGGATTGAGTACTTAATATCCGAGACGAATGAACTCTAGCGATGACCGGAATTCAATCGGAATTGAGTAAACTATGATGTTTGAGATGTAATTTTGACAGAGTAAGTTTACAAAGATTGAATGTGTCAAATGAATGACCCAAGGGGTCTGTTTATAAGTGGGAAAGCTTCTTACATGAGTGGTTGACGTGGCACACGTACCACTTGTGTGCGTAACAGTCTTTCCTGAATTTACAGTATGACATGGCACAAACGCTCCATTAGCGTGCCACTGTCTAGATATGTTGGTGCACGTGCTACCAGATAGCACACTTGTTTGTCCAAGTTAAAAGGCTTACGTGTAAACACAGCCTAGGTTATTCCTCAAGTGTTTCTTCACGGTAACTCCTATCTGGTTTATTCCTCAAGTGTTTCTTCACGGTAACTCCTATCCGGATACTTCCTGTCCGGCGCAACTTATTTACGTTTTATCTGGAATTCTTCTATCCTGTACTTGATCACGGTGCCAGTTTATTTTTTCATGTCATCCTTTGCTTCTACATGCATTTGACCTTGACCGTTGTCGGCACCGTTCGTAACCTTGATGGTCTCGGACTTTTATAAAATGGATAATCTTTATATGAATATAAGGATTGTTTGATACGGATCCCAAGGCTTATCATTACCTCGCAATTAATCTGAGAGTAATCGAATACTTCCATTCTTCATTGAGTAATTGCTTACTAGACTTCGATATTTTTTACATGTACAATGTACTTCTAACAGTGATTTTAAAACAATAACACTTGTTATCTTTATGAAATCAACCTAACATGTACATTTACATAACACTTGTTATCTTTATGAAATCAACCTAACATGTACATTTACATGAACTAATGGTGCTATTTACTGATCAGATTCGATCTCTATTTTCGAAATCGATGGTTTCGGGTTGGATACGTGAACCAATGGTGCTATTTAGACGTCAACAAACGAGCAGGTAGTATTATATTTTGTCGAAGTGCTTATCGAGCGGGATTCGATCTCTATTTTTGAAATCAATGGTGTTGGGTTGGATACATGAACTAATGGTGCTATTTACACCCCAACAAATAAGCAGGTAGTATTAGATTAGCACTTTTAAAGGCAGAGATAAACCTTTGAGCATTATGATCTCAAACTCAAAACTATTTCATAACTTGTCACTCAAACTTCGCCTAAATATTCAATTGTACATGTATCTATCTTCTATCATTGAATATTAAACAATAAAACTTGTTATCAGTATGAAATCAATATCAGTATGAAATCAATTAAACCTCTAACATGTTCATTTACATACAAATATATTTTGTCAAAGTGCTTACCGATCGGTTTCGATCTCCATTTTTGAAATCGATTCTGTTGGATTGGATGCCTAAAGTAGGAAACTACAAGCACAATTAATCATGTTAGTTAAATAGCTGAAATTAAATGCATATCAAGTAATGGATAATTGAATATGTACAAATGCATACCGAAATTGATTTAGTATTTGGTTAAATTGCTGTAAACTTGTAATCGTGTTTTTGACTCTGATCTCTCTGATTTTTGGAGTTTATGTTTAAAATTTAGAATGGTGATTAGTTGATTTTACTTGGAAGTGGTTTTTGAGCAATGAGGGTTTATTTAAGGGTTTCTTTCTCGGTGACGAAAAAATGGAAGGAATTCATCCCTAAAAATTTGGAAAGAGACTATTTGCTGCGAGTTATATATATCTATCTGTGTATGTATTTTTATCAGATTTGTTATGCATGCAATGGAAATGCAATCGTACGGAATTTTTAATACCATATTTAACCTTTTGAATGCTGTAATGATTTGCTTTTATAAAGGCTAATTCGTCATTTTGAATCATAACAGTGGGCTATTCCGTCATTTTGAAACATAACAGTGGGCTATTTCGTCATTTACATTATAAAAGTTGTTGCAAACATTTTCAGGTGGTTCCCTGAAGACCCCGACAGATTGAGGACGTAATATTTTCTTTTGTCGGTCCAGGTTGGCTCAATTGTATTCCAAAATGCTGAAGAATGACCCTATTGTATTTAGTTACGGAGTACTAGTTTGTTTATGTTAGGAATGGGAGGTTATGTGTATATTATTTGTGGAAGAGAGGATTGATGATTTAGAAGTTTGATTGATCTTGAAGGCTTTGTTTATTACTTGATTTGCTTATTGAATTGCTTTGTTGCTTGATTACAAATGAGAGGTGAATCCATCTATTTATACTACACCATGGACTAGTCTAGAATACTTCATCATCTAATATCTAGATATTTCCTAAGTATTCTCATGATAATTCTAGACTTAGATATTTTACAAGATTATTCTACACACATTCTACACACTTTCACTACTACATATTACAAGAAGTTTCTACATAATGGGCTATAATATTGATCCAAAATATTTGTATACTTGCAAGCCCAAATCCAAAACAAATAGCCCACAATCAAGTTTAGTTTCCAACAGCCCCCTTTAAACTTGATTTCGTCATTCCGAGCATATTCCGTAATCTCTGAAAAGTCTCGTGTTTTAGAGGCTTTGTGAAAATATCAGCAACTTGGTCGAATGACTTCGTGTACTTTATCTGCACCTCTTTATTTGTAACACACTCCCTGATGAAATGGTATTTCGTATCGATGTGCTTGCTTCGATCATGGAAGACTGGATTCTTTGCTAGAGCAATCGCAGACTTGTTATCCACATATATCTCCGTAGCTTCCTTTTGAAAAAACTTAAGCTCATTTAGTAACATCCTGAGCCATATTGCATGACAAGTGCACGAAGTTGCTGCTACAAACTCGGCTTCACACGTTGACAGAGTCACAATGGGTTGCTTCTTCGAGCTCCATGTGAACGCCGTATCTCCCATATAGAACACGAAACCACTCGTACTCTTACGATCATCTATGTCTCCAGCCCAATCACTATCACTGTATCCAACTAGCTTGAAGTGCTCAGAAGGCGAGTAAAACAGGCCATAGTCAATCGTACCTTTGATGTAGCGAAGTATCCTCTTGGCCGCCTTCAAGTGATTTATTGTAGGTGCTTCCATGTATCGACTTACTAGTCCAACTCCGTAGAGAATATCTGGCCTCGTGCAGGTTAGGTACCTCTGACTTCCAACCAAACTCTTGTATTGTGTTGGGTCCACCAAGTATCCTTCATCATCTTTTGACAATTTGAGATTGCAATCCACGTATAGGCACACAATCATAACATCTCCATCATTGCTAACTTTGGTGTAGAGGGCATGCTCATGGGGGCATTTCGTAAAGTCATTCTCCTGGAAATACTTGTCTATCCTGCTATTCTATGCCCGAGGCACTTGCTTCAACCCGTATAAGGGCTTTTTCAATTTTAGCACCTTATTCTCTTGGCCTTTCACGATGTATCCCAAAGACTGTTCTATATAGACTTCTTCTTCTAAGTGGCCATTAAGGAACGCGGATTTGACATCCATTTGATAAATCTTCCAATTATGTTGAGCCGCAAGTGAGATTATCAATCTTATAGTTTCTAGACGAGCGACGGGAGCAAATACCTCGTCATAGTCTATGCCGGCTCGTTGACTATATCCCTTCGCCACCAACCTTGCCTTATATCTTTCAACTTCACCTTTGGAATTCTTCTTGGCCTTGTACACCCATTTTACACCAATAGCCTTATGTCCCTTTGGTAGTGTGGCAAGATCCCACGTATTATTCTTCTTGATTACTTGAATCTCTTCGTCCATAGCACGTTTCCACTTTTGGCTTTTTGCTGCATCTTCATAACTTATTGGCTCACAATCGGCAAGAAGGCAGAACAATGATAGATCCTCCATAGGCTGTGTTACCTCGTACAACTCCTCAATGCTCCTTGTGTGATGTTGTAGCCTACTTGATTCTCCTCCTGATGTTGGTGTCACTTCATTAGGTGTAGTGGTTAGAGTATGTGGAGAGTGCGAAGATGGTGTACTAGAAGGTTCTTGAACTTCTAGATATTCTTCGTTCTTTGCAGTACTCTCGAATGGATAAGGGAGAAAGTCATAGTTCTCCTCTTCGGGAACATTCCAATCCCATGTTGCTTCTTCATCGAACACCACGTCTCGACTTGAGATTACTTTACCATTCTTGGGATTGTATAGCTTGTAACCCTTCGAACTTGAGTCATAACCCACGAATATGAGTTTCTCGCTTTTATCATCGAGCTTCATCCTCTTCTGATCTGGCACATGAGCATATGCCACACTTTCGAACACTCTAAGGTGTGAGATGCCGGGCTTCCTTCCACTCCAAGCTTCAATGGGCGTTTTGTTCTTGACACTTCTAGTAGGAGAGCGATTTGATAGATAGATCGCACAGTCCACTGCCTCAGCCCAAAACTCCTTAGGCATCCTTTTGCTCTTTAACATACTCCGGGCCATATCAAGAATGGTCCTATTTTTTCTTTTCGCAACACCATTTTGTTGAGGTGAATACGGAAGAGTTAGAGGACGTCGTAACCCGTTGTTGCCGCAAAATTTCTTGAATTCCTTGGATGTGAACTCTCCTCCACGATCGGATCTCAACGCCTTTATGGTGAGACCACTTTGATTCTCCACAAATGCTTTAAACTTCTTGAACATTCCAAAAGCTTTCGACTTCTCTTTTAGAAAATAGACCCATGTCTTTTGACTAAAATCATCAATGAATAGAATAAAATATCTATTTTTACCAAAAGACGGTGGGCTGATGGGTCCACACACATCCGTGTGAATAAGTTCTAGAGGTTTCTTCGCTCTACTAGTAGCTTCTGTTGGAAAACTATTTCGGAAGTGCTTTCCTAGAAGGAATCCCTCACATATTTGATCCGGATGATTAATTGGAGGAAAACCCTTCACCATTCCTTTACTTGATAATAATTTTAACCCTCCAAAATTTAAGTGCCCGTATCTCATGTGCCAAAGCCAAGAATTATCTTTGAAAGATGCTTTTAAACATCTTGGAATGTCATGTTGAATATTTAGCATAAATATCCTATTCGTTGACATTGGCACCTTAGTAATCAAACCTCCTTTTTGGTCTCTTAAAGAAAGAGTACGATTTATCATGTGAATATCATAGCCTTGCTCTAAGAGTTGTCCAATACTCAGTATATTCGTCTTCATATTGGGCACATAATACACGTTAGAGATAAATTGATGCCTTCCATTTTTCAAGCGGATGAGAATCTTACCTTTGCCTTTAACCGGGACTTTAGAGGAATCTCCGAAGGTGATATTTCCACTAATTACCTCGTCTAACTCCACAAACATGTTTTTATCACCGCACATATGGTTGGTTGCACCCGTGTCGAGATACCACAAATTTGATTCTCCGTTATCTTCACCTTTGCATGCTAGTAACAAAGTGTTTTTCACGGCTTCGGTATCTTCTTGCACTAAATTTGCTCTTTCTTGCACGTAATTGTTTGACTTCCCGCATTCTGAAGCATAGTGGCCAAATTTATGACAATTATAGCATTTGGTTTGAGAATTGTCATACCTTGGCCTTCTACTTGTATCGCCTATTCCGCGACCTCTTGTCGGGTGAAAATCTTGACTTCTTTCTTCATTTTTATAAGAACTATAACCTCCACGTTTGATATATCCTTGCCCTCGTCCTCGGCCACGTACTTGACCACGACCTCGTTGACTCGTTTGATGAGTCTTTTCACTGCTCTCTTCCTTGAAAGAGAGTTTTGCTTGTAAAGCTTGCTCCAAAGGCTCCTTATTTTTCTTATTGAACATCTCTTCATGGGCTTGTAGTGAACCCATGAGTTCATCGATAGTCATTGATTCTAGATCTTTAGATTCTTCGATGGCTACGACTATATAGTCGAATTTTGAATCTAATGATCTAATAATCTTCTCAATGACTCTTACATCACTTAGAGTTTCACCATTCCTCTTTAATTGATTGACAACCGCCAAGACTCTTGTAAAATAATCAGAAATTGATTCTGAGTCTTTCTTATTTAAGGATTCGAACTCACCTCGTAGTGTTTGTAGTCGAACCTTTTTCACCTTATCAACTCCCTTATAAGAATTCTCCAAGATCTCCCATGCTTTCTTGGCGGTGGTTGCACTTGCAATTTTCTCAAAAGCTCCATCATCTACACTTTGTTGGATGATGGAAAGAGCCTTTTGATCGTTCGTCTTCATTAATTTTTTCTCATTGCCGAGAGGACCTTTTTCTGCAGGTTCCTCATAGCCTTCCTCCACAATCTCCCATAAGTCTTGTCCACCTAGGAAGGTCTTCATTTGGATGCTCCATCGATCATAATTATCCTTTGTGAGGCGAGGAAACGTGATGACATTGTTGGCCATCATCTTGTCGAACCAAGTTCTTGATACCAATTTGTTAGAAATAGGAGGTTATGTGTATATTATTTGTGGAAGAGAGGATTGATGATTTAGAAGTTTGATTGATCTTGAAGGCTTTGTTTATTACTTGATTTGCTTATTGAATTGCTTTGTTGCTTGATTACAAATGAGAGGTGAATCCATCTATTTATACTACACCATAGACTAGTCTAGAATACTTCATCATCTAATATCTAGATATTTCCTAAATATTCTCATGATAATTCTAGACTTAGATATTTTACAAGATTATTCTACACACATTCTACACACTTTCACTACTACATATTACAAGAAGTTTCTACATAATGGGCTATAATCTTGATCCAAAATATTTGTATACTTGCAAGTCCAAATCCAAAACAAATAGCCCACAATCAAGTTTAGTTTCCAACAGCCCCCCTTAAACTTGATTTCGTCACTCCGAGCATATTCTGTAATCTCTGAAAAGTCTCGTGTTTTAGAGGCTTTGTGAAAATATCAGCAACTTGGTCGAATGACTTCGTGTACTTTATCTGCACCTCTTTATTTGTAACACACTCCCTGATGAAATGGTATTTCGTATCAATGTGCTTGCTTCGATCATGGAAGACTGGATTCTTTGCTAGAGCAATCGCAGACTTGTTATCCACATATATCTCCGTAGCTTCCTTTTGAAAAAACTTAAGTTCATTTAGTAACTTCCTGAGCCATATTGCATGACAGGTGCACGATGTTGCTGCTACAAACTCGGCTTCACACGTTGACAGAGTTACAATGGGTTGCTTCTTTGAGCTCCATGTGAACGCCGTATCTCCCATATAGAACACGAAACCACTCGTACTCTTACGATCATCTATGTCTCCAGCCCAATCACTATCACTGTATCCAACTAGCTTGAAGTGCTCAGAAGGCGAGTAAAACAGGCCATAGTCAATCGTACCTTTGATGTAGCGAAGTATCCTCTTGGCCGCCTTCAAGTGATTTATTGTAGGTGCTTCCATGTATCGCCTTACTAGTCCAACTTCGTAGAGAATATCTGGCCTCGTGCAGGTTAGGTACCTCAGACTTCCAACCAAACTCTTGTATTGTGTTGGGTCCACCAAGTATCCTTCATCATCTTTTGACAATTTGAGATTGCAATCCACGTATAGGCACACAATCATAACATCTCCATCATTGCTAACTTTGGTGTAGAGGGCATGCTCATGGGGGCATTTCGTAAAGTCATTCTGCTGGAAATACTTGTCTATCCTGCTATTCCATGCCCGAGGCTCTTGCTTCAACCCGTATAAGGCCTTTTTCAATTTTAGCACCTTATTCTCTTGGCCTTTCACGATGTATCCCAAAGGCTGTTCTATATAGACTTCTTCTTCTAAGTGGCCATTAAGGAACGCGAATTTGACATCCATTTGATAAATCTTCCAATTATGTTGAGCCGCAAGTGAGATTATCAATCTTATAGTTTCTAGACGAGCGACGGGAGAAAATACCTCGTCATAGTCTATGCCGGCTCGTTGACTATATTCCTTCGCCACCAACCTTGCCTTATATCTTTCAACTTCACCTTTGGAATTCTTCTTGGCCTTGTACACCCATTTTACACCAATAGCCTTATGTCCCTTTGGTAGTGTGGCAAGATCCCACGTATTATTCTTCTTGATTGCTTGAATCTCTTCATCCATAGCACGTTTCCACTTTTGGCTTTTTGCTGCGTCTTCATAACTTATTGGCTCACAATCGGCAAGAAGGCAGAACAATGATAGATCCTCCATAGGCTGTGTTACCTTGTACAACTCCTCAATGCTCCTTGTGTGATGTTGTAGCCTACTTGATTCTCCTCCTGATGTTGGTGTCACTTCATTAGGTGTAGTGGTTAGAGTATGTGGAGAGTGTGGAGATGGTGTACTAGAAGGTTCTTGAACTTCTAGATATTCTTCGTTCTTTGCAGTACTCTCGAATGGATAAGGGAGAAAGTCGTAGTTCTCCTCTTCGGGAACATTCCAATCCCATGTTGCTTCTTCATCGAACACCACGTCTTGACTTGAGATTACTTTACCATTCTTGGGATTGTATAGCTTGTAACCCTTCGAACTTGAGTCATAACCCACGAATATGAGTTTCTCGCTTTTATCATCGAGCTTCATCCTCTTCTGATCTGGCACATGAGCATATGCCACACTTCCGAACACTCTAAGGTGTGAGATGCCGGGCTTCCTTCCACTCCAAGCTTCAATGGGCGTTTTGTTCTTGACACTTCTAGTGGGAGAGCGATTTGATAGATAGATCGCACAGTCCACTGCCTCAGCCCAAAACTCCTTAGGCATCCTTTTGCTCTTTAACATACTCCGGGCCATATCAAGAATGGTCCTATTTTTTCTTTCCGCAACACCATTTTGTTGAGGTGAATACGGAAGAGTTAGAGGACGTCGTAACCCGTTGTTGTCGCAAAATTTCTTGAATTCCTTGGATGTGAACTCTCCTCCACGATCGGATCTCAACGCCTTTATGGTGAGACCACTTTGATTCTCCACAAATGCTTTAAACTTCTTGAACATTCCAAAAGCTTCCGACTTCTCTTTTAGAAAATAGACCCATGTCTTTTGACTAAAATCATCAATGAATAGAATAAAATATCTATTTTTACCAAAAGACGGTGGGCTGATGGGTCCACACACATCCGTGTGAATAAGTTCTAGAGGTTTCTTCGCTCTACTAGTAGCTTCTGTTGGAAAACTATTTCGGAAGTGCTTTCCTAGAAGGCATCCCTCACATATTTGATCCGGATGATTAATTGGAGGCAAACCCTTCACCATTCCTTTACTTGATAATAATTTTAACCCTCCAAAATTTAAGTGCCCGTATCTCATGTGCCAAAGCCAAGAATTATCTTTGAAACATGCTTTTAAACATCTTGGAATGTCATGTTGAATATTTAGCATGAACATCCTATTCGTTGACATTGGCACCTTAGCAATCAAACCTCCTTTTTGGTCTCTTAAAGAAAGAGTACGATTTATCATGTGAATATCATAGCCTTTCTCTAAGAGTTGTCCAATACTCAGTATATTCGTCTTCATATTGGGCACATAATACACGTTAGAGATAAATTGATGCCTTCCATTTTTCAAGCGGATGAGAATCTTACCTTTGCCTTTAACCGGGACTTTAGAGGAATCTCCGAAGGTGATATTTCCACTAATTACCTTGTCTAACTCCACAAACATGTTTTTGTCACCGCACATATGGTTGCTTGCACCCGTGTCGAGATACCACAAATTTGATTCTCCGTTATCTTCACCTTTGCATGCTACTAACAAAGTGTTTTTCACGGCTTCGGTATCTTCTTGCACTAAATTTGCTCTTTCTTGCACGTAATTGTTTGACTTCCCGCATTCCGAAGCATAGTGGCCAAATTTATGACAATTATAGCATTTGGTTTGAGAATTGTCATACCTTGGCCTTCTACTTGTGTCGCCTCTTCCGCGACCTCTTGTCGGGTGAAAATCTTGACTTCTTTCTTCATTTTTATAAGAACTATAACCTCCACATTTGATATATCCTCGCCCTCGTCCTCGACCACGTACTTGACCACGACCTCGTTGACTCGTTTGATGAGTCTTTTCACTGCTCTCTTCCTTGAAAGAGAGTTTTGCTTGTAAAGCTTGCTCCAAAGGCTCCTTATTTTTCTTATTGAACATCTCTTCATGGGCTTGTAGTGAACCCATGAGTTCATCGATATTCATTGATTCTAGATCTTTAGATTCTTCGATGGCTACGACTATATAGTCGAATTTTGAATCTAATGATCTAAGAATCTTCTCAATGACTCTTACATCACTTAGAGTTTCACTATTCCTCTTTAATTGATTGACAACCGCCAAGACTCTTGTAAAATAATCAGAAATTGATTCCGAGTCTTTCTTATTTAAGGATTCGAACTCACTTCGTAGTGTTTGTAGTCGAACCTTTTTCACCTTATCAACTCCCTTATAAGAATTCTCCAAGATCTCCCATGCTTTCTTGGCGGTGGTTGCACTTGCAATTTTCTCAAAAGCTCCATCATCTACACTTTGTTGGATGATGAAAAGAGCCTTTTGATCGTTCGTCTTCATTAATTTTTTCTCCTTGCCGAGAGGACCTTTTTCTGCAGGTTCCTCATAGCCTTCCTCCACAATCTCCCATAAGTCTTGTCCACCTAGGAAGGTCTTCATTTGGATGCTCCATCGATCATAATTATCCTTTGTGAGGCGAGGAAACGTGATGACATTGTTGGCCATCATCTTTTCGAACCAAGCTCTTGATACCAATTTGTTAGAAATAGGAGGTTGTGTGTATATTATTTGTGGAAGAGAGGATTGATGATTTAGAAGTTTGATTGATCTTGAAGGCTTTGTTTATTACTTGATTTGCTTATTGAATTGCTTTGTTGCTTGATTACAAATGAGAGGTGAATCCATCTATTTATACTACACCATAGACTAGTCTAGAATACTTCATCATCTAATATCTAGATATTTTCTAAATATTCTCATGATAATTCTAGACTTAGATATTTTACAAGATTATTCTACACACATTCTACACACTTTCACTACTACATATTACAAGAAGTTTCTACATAATGGGCTATAATCTTGATCCAAAATATTTGTATACTTGCAAGCCCAAATCCAAAAAAAATAGCCCACAATCAAGTTTAGTTTCCAACAGCCCCCCTTAAACTTGATTTCGTCACTCCGAGCATATTCCGTAATCTCTGAAAAGTCTCGTGTTTTAGAGGCTTTGTGAAAATATCAGCAACTTGGTCGAATGACTTTGTGTACTTTATCTGCACCTCTTTATTTGTAACACACTCCCTGATGAAATGGTATTTCGTATCGATGTGTTTGCTTCGATCATGGAAGACTGGATTCTTTGCTAGAGCAATCGCATACTTGTTATCCACATATATCTCCGTAGCTTCCTTTTGAAAAAACTTAAGCTCATTTAGTAACTTCCTGAGCCATATTGCATGATAGGTGCACGATGTTGCTGCTACAAACTCGGCTTCACACGTTGACAGAGTCACAATGGGTTGCTTCTTCGAGCTCCATGTGAACGCCGTATCTCCCATATAGAACACGAAACCACTCGTACTCTTACGATCATCTATATCTCCAGCCCAATCACTATCACTGTATCCAACTAGCTTGAAGTGCTCAGAAGGCGAGTAAAACAGGCCATAGTCAATCGTACCTTTGATGTAGCGAAGTATCCTCTTGGCCGCCTTCAAGTGATTTATTATAGGTGCTTCCATGTATCGACTTACTAGTCCAACTCCGTAGAGAATATCTGGCCTCATGCAGGTTAGGTACCTCAGACTTCCAACCAAACTCTTGTATTGTGTTGGGTCCACCAAGTATCCTTCATCATCTTTTGACAATTTGAGATTGCAATCCACATATAGGCACACAATCATAACATCTCCATCATTGCTAACTTTGGTGTAGAGGGCATGCTCATGGGGGCATTTCGTAAAGTCATTCTGCTGGAAATACTTGTCTATCCTGCTATTCCATGCCCGAGGCGCTTGCTTCAACCCGTATAAGGCCTTTTTCAATTTTAGCACCTTATTCTCTTGGCCTTTCACGATGTATCCCAAAGGCTGTTCTATATAGACTTCTTCTTCTAAGTGTCCATTAAGGAATGCGGATTTGACATCCATTTGATAAATCTTCCAATTATGTTGAGCCGCAAGTGAGATTATCAATCTTATAGTTTCTAGACGAGCGACGGGAGCAAATACCTCGTCATAGTCTATGCCGGCTCGTTGACTATATCCCTTTGCCACCAACCTTGCCTTATATCTTTCAACTTCACCTTTGGAATTCTTCTTGGCCTTGTACACCCATTTTACACCAATAGCCTTATGTCCCTTTGGTAGTGTGGCAAGATCCCACGTATTATTCTTCTTGATTGCTTGAATCTCTTCGTCCATAGCACGTTTCCACTTTTGGCTTTTTGCTGCGTCTTCATAACTTATTGGCTCACAATCGGCAAGAAGGCAGAACAATGATAGATCCTCCATAGGCTGTGTTACCTCGTACAACTCCTCAATGCTCCTTGTGTGATGTTGTAGCCTACTTGATTCTCCTCCTGATGTTGGTGTCACTTCATTAGGTGTAGTGGTTAGAGTATGTGGAGAGTGCGGAGATGGTGTACTAGAAGGTTCTTGAACTTCTAGATATTCTTCGTTCTTTGCAGTACTCTCGAATGGATAAGGGAGAAAATCGTAGTTCTCCTCTTCGGGAACATTCCAATCCCATGTTGCTTCTTCATCGAACACCACGTCTCGACTTGAGATTACTTTACCATTCTTGGGATTGTATAGCTTGTAACCCTTTGAACTTGAGTCATAACCCACGAATATGAGTTTCTCGCTTTTATCATCGAGCTTCATCCTCTTCTGATCTGGCACATGAGCATATGCCACACTTCCGAACACTCTAAGGTGTGAGATGTCGGGCTTCCTTCCACTCCAAGCTTCAATGGGCGTTTTGTTCTTGACACTTCTAGTGGGAGAGCGATTTGATAGATAGATCGCACAGTCCACTGCCTCAGCCCAAAACTCCTTAGGCATCCTTTTGCTCTTTAACATACTCCGGGCCATATCAAGAATGGTCCTATTTTTTCTTTCCGCAACACCATTTTGTTGAGGTGAATACGGAAGAGTTAGAGGACGTCGTAACCCGTTGTTGTCGCAAAATTTCTTGAATTCCTTGGATGTGAACTCTCCTCCACGATCGGATCTCAACGCCTTTATGGTGAGACCACTTTGATTCTCCACAAATGCTTTAAACTTCTTGAACATTCCAAAAGCTTCCGACTTCTCTTTTAGAAAATAGACCCATGTCTTTTGACTAAAATCATCAATGAATAGAATAAAATATCTATTTTTACCAAAAGACGGTGGGCTGATGGGTCCACACACATCCGTGTGAATAAGTTCTAGAGGTTTCTTCGCTCTACTAGTAGCTTCTGTTGGAAAACTATTTCGGAAGTGCTTTCCTAGAAGGCATCCCTCACATATTTGATTCGGATGATTAATTGGAGGCAAACCCTTCACCATTCCTTTACTTGATAATAATTTTAACACTCCAAAATTTAAGTGCCCGTATCTCATGTGCCAAAGCCAAGAATTATCTTTGAAACATGCTTTTAAACATCTTGGAATGTCATGTTGAATATTTAGCATGAACATCCTATTCGTTGACATTGGCACCTTAGCAATCAAACCTCCTTTTTGGTCTCTTAAAGAAAGAGTACGATTTATCATGTGAATATCATAGCCTTTCTCTAAGAGTTGTCCAATACTCAGTATATTCGTCTTCATATTGGGCACATAATACACGTTAGAGATAAATTGATGCCTTCCATTTTTCAAGCGGATGAGAATCTTACCTTTGCCTTTAACCGGGACTTTAGAGGAATCTCCGAAGATGATATTTCCACTAATTACCTCGTCTAACTCCACAAACATGTTTTTGTCACCGCACATATGGTTGCTTGCACCCGTGTCGAGATACCACAAATTTGATTCTCCGTTATCTTCACCTTTGCATGCTAGTAACAAAGTGTTTTTCACGGCTTCGGTATCTTCTTGCACTAAATTTGCTCTTTCTTGCACGTAATTGTTTGACTTCCCGCATTCCGAAGCATAGTGGCCAAATTTATGACAATTATAGCATTTGGTTTGAGAATTGTCATACCTTGGCCTTCTACTTGTGTCGCCTCTTCCGCGACCTCTTGTCGGGTGAAAATCTTGACTTCTTTCTTCATTTTTATAAGAACTATAACCTCCACGTTTGATATATCCTTGCCCTCGTCCTCAGCCACGTACTTGACCACGACCTCGTTGACTCGTTTGATGAGTCTTTTCACTGCTCTCTTCCTTGAAAGAGAGTTTTGCTTGTAAAGCTTGCTCCAAAGGCTCCTTATTTTTCTTATTGAACATCTCTTCATGGGCTTGTAGTGAACCCATGAGTTCATCGATAGTCATTGATTCTAGATCTTTAGATTCTTCGATGGCTACGACTATATAGTCGAATTTTGAATCTAATGATCTAAGAATCTTCTCAATGACTCTTACATCACTTAGAGTTTCACCATTCCTCTTTAATTGATTGACAACCGCCAAGACTCTTGTAAAATAATCAGAAATTGATTCCGAGTCTTTCTTATTTAAGGATTCGAACTCACTTCGTAGTGTTTGTAGTCGAACCTTTTTCACCTTATCAACTCCCTTATAAGAATTCTCCAAGATCTCCCATGCTTTCTTGGCGGTGGTTGCACTTGCAATTTTCTCAAAAGCTCCATCATCTACACTTTGTTGGATGATGGAAAGAGCCTTTTGATCGTTCGTCTTCATTAATTTTTTCTCCTTGCCGAGAGGACCTTTTTCTGCAGGTTCCTCATAGCCTTCCTCCACAATCTCCCATAAGTCTTGTCCACCTAGGAAGGTCTTCATTTGGATGCTCCATCGATCATAATTATCCTTTGTGAGGCGAGGAAACGTGATGACATTGTTGGCCATCATCTTGTCGAACCAAGCTCTTGATACCAATTTGTTAGAAATAGGAGGTCATGTGTATATTATTTGTGGAAGAGAGGATTGATGATTTAGAAGTTTGATTGATCTTGAAGGCTTTGTTTATTACTTGATTTGCTTATTGAATTGCTTTGTTGCTTGATTATAAATGAGAGGTGAATCCATCTATTTATACTACACCATGGACTAGTCTAGAATACTTCATCATCTAATATCTAGATATTTTCTAAATATTCTCATGATAATTCTAGACTTAGATATTTTACAAGATTATTCTACACACATTCTACACACTTTCACTACTACATATTACAAGAAGTTTCTACATAATGGGCTATAATCTTGATCCAAAATATTTGTATACTTGCAAGCCCAAATCCAAAACAAATAGCCCACAATCAAGTTTAGTTTCCAACAGTTTATTAGTTGAGTTCTAACGTTTTTATGGCTTTCTCGATTATATTTTGGAGTTTCATTTTTTAATAAAGTTTTTCTGAGTAGTTATAAAACTTTTGTAGTTTGTTGCAAAAAAATAAGTTACTCCGTAGGTTGGAGAACTCGGATCTTGAGATATCTCGTTTTGACATTTTTGGGGAGATCTCGTCATCTTGGAAAGTTAAATCTCGGACGTTAACTTTTAGTTTTTTATAATATAAAAATAAGATATATAAATTAATATATGTATATTAATATACATTTTTACGAGATTTAGCGAGAAAATTCGAGAAATTGTGACTGACCAAGTTTGACCCCGTTGACCGTGAAATCTCGGGAGATGCAAATCTCGTCTCGGCTGTCTTTCAAAAATGAGATCT
Source organism: Rutidosis leptorrhynchoides (assembly GCF_046630445.1). Classification (NCBI taxonomy): domain Eukaryota; kingdom Viridiplantae; phylum Streptophyta; class Magnoliopsida; order Asterales; family Asteraceae; genus Rutidosis; species Rutidosis leptorrhynchoides. The sequence continues at coordinate 27,297,081 of NC_092333.1, forward strand.
CGGGGAGAAATAGGAATACAATGTATCGGATATGGATCGGTGATAACGTATCTGTATTCATTTACTTTTTGTTTATCCATATCTATATCTATTTGATTTCAGTTAATCTATTTATATCCAGTAGATTGAAAGATTGAACAGTGTAATGAATATCCATTGAATATTTAAAAAAGTGTTTTAATATTCATTGTTTATGCCCTTCATTATATTTTTTGTTATAAGATTTCATGTAATATCAAGAGCGTAATAAGTTAGTTCAATTTACACGAAGGTTGATTATTTAAAAATAAAAATATATAGATTTCATTATTCTTGTGCAATGTACTCTGTGTCTGCTATGTTGTTTATGCCCTTCATTGTATTAATGAAGACATCACCAAATGGACCAAGAAGCCACTTAATTTTTTTATTACAAAATCTATTACATATAGTATGGATAAAACTGTGTAAACGACACCATGAGTTAAACTTAAAACGACCATAAATCAGGTATCGATTAGTATATATGAATCATTATGTAGACATGTTATTTTGTGACACCGATATTTAAGAATTTTGGATTTGCTTTTGCTGAGTACGTAAGTTGAGCACACCACAATTAACTGTCCGCGAATTATGTCTTTACTCTTTACATAGTCATTTGACGATCAAGGGTTCTTAAAATATACTCAAGTACTCCATAGTATTTATGACTCTTTAACTAGAGTGATTCAATAATAATAAAACTAATTAAAGTTAAATAAACGTGTTCAATTCCTTTTGAACCACATTGTTGTTGGTAACCAAATGGTTTTCGTGGAGTAGCAGCACCAGCACGCATAGGCCGAATAATTAAGTTCCATTCATTATTTCAGACCGAGTCCTCTCACTCTCATCGCCATACCTAACAAAACCATAACATTTGGAGCATGCTGAATTGTCATCGATGACTACTTTAGCCGCTTTCACATATAGATTATGTATTAGAAAACGTTTCATGCAATTAATAAAGTAGTATCAGTCACATATGCAGCTAAGTCCTGCAAATATCGAAAGATCAGAACCATTTTTTGAACAAAATGGGAACTTTAGTTGAATTACATAAATTCCTAAATGCTATTATTACTCATGGAACTTTATTAAGTACAGTTCTTTTCAATACTCGGATTAATCCAAGTTTCAATTTAAAAAGTCAAACAAGAAACATTGAAAATACATTACAACTAGAAATATCACCGATGATTTATTACCATACAAGGATTAACCAAGTCTTTAGACTTAATCTTGAGCAAATATAGAAACACTCATACTTTTTTTATAACCAGTAGGTTTCACCTCACCTAAGACATTTAGAATACCACTCGCATCTATGTTAAAGCAAACCGCGACTTCTACTTCACGCGCAGGGGCTGCTGGAATTCCACCTATATGTAATGAACCAAGATAGAGGTTTTCTTTAGTTTCGGTGCTCTCTCCCACAAATAAAACAATTTCCACAGTTTCTTGGTTGTCATATACTGTAAGAACTATATGCTCCTTAAGAGTCGGTATAGGTGTATTTTTAGGGATCATAACAACCATATCATTAATTACACGTGCACCACTCTTATCCTTCACACAACTCCTCACGCCAATAGATAGAGGGGTCACATCTAACACTATCAACTCCTTAGCAGGCGGTATAGGTGTGCTTTTAGGGATCATAACAACCTTATCATTTACATATTGTATGCCACTCTTATCCATAACATGACAAGTCTTGATGCCAAGACATAGAGGGGTCACATGATCTAACATTATCAACTCCTGCACTTTTTCGTTCCCAGTACCTCTTAAGTTTGCAGCCAACACTGCTGCACCATATGCGACAGCTTCATCTGCATTTATGCTCTTGCAAAGAGGCTTTCCGTCAAAGAATTCGGTTAGCATTTGTTGTATCTTTGGGATTCGGGTTGACCCCCCAACAATTACCACATCGTCGACATCATTCTTGTGCACATCCCCATCTCTCAAACACTTTTCTACATGCTCAATGCACTTCAAGAAGAAATGGGCATTTAGCTCTTCAAATTTTGCCCGCGTTATTTTCATCGAAAAATCAATTCCTTCAAAAAAGGAATCAATTTCAATTGATGTTCGAGTTGTTGATGATAGATCCCTTTTTGCTTTCTCACAAGCGATTTTCATCCTCATTCTTGCTTTTGCGTTCTTACTCATGTCCTTGCTTTCTTTCTTCTTAAATTCTTGAACACAGTGATTGACCATCACCTCATCAAAATCTTCACCACCTAAACGAGTGTCACCACCCACCGCTTTGACAGTAATCATGCCAGCCTTGCTGATATTGAGAAGAGATACGTCAAATGTTCCTCCACCTAGATCAAAGATGAGTACATTTTTCACATCGGGACGATGTATATCACCACTGTTATCTAAACCATACGCAATAGCTGCTGATGTAGGTTCATTAATCAAGCACATGACATTAAGGCCTGCCAATGCTCCGGCATACTTTGTTGCTTGTCGTTGCTTGTCACTAAAATATGCAGGAACCGTTATCACTGCATCTGTAACTTTGGTTCCTATATACGCTTCAGCAGCTTCTTTCAGATTTTCTATAATCTTTGAAGATATTTCTTCAGGTGAAAATATATAATCTATCCACTCGTGTTCAAATACCATCATTGGCTTATCCCCAAAACCTTCAATTACCTTAAAAGGCAGCGACTTAATGTATGCCTGCACTCTACTATCACTGAATCTGCTTCCTATCAAACGTTTAGCATCTGAAAATCAAAAGATGGGGTGCTAAATTAAGGGTAATACGACTATACGAGGGTTCCGTTCTGTATCTTATATTCTTATCTTACAAATAATTATATTTATAGTAAACATGAAAGCAGCTGATCAAAGGAAAACAAATTTACTTACCAAACATTGTGTTTTTAGGATTTCTGGTGATTTGATTTTTTGCAGCCTCGCCTACTAAGAGGTCTGTGCCATCCCACGCAACGCACGATGGTGTAATCTTGTTACCTTGCTCATTAGGAACTATCTCAACACGATTGTGCTTACTAAACCATGCCGCTACACACGAATATGTTGTTCCAAGATCAATACCAATTGCAGTTCCTTCAACTCTTTTGGACATCTTCATATACGTACAACAAAATAAAAAAAAATAAAAAACGTAATAAATCTTAGTAACCTGACCAGAACTTTCAGTGACGAACGATTTAATTATCGAATTCAATTAAACTAAATAAGGGGGTGACGATGATATATTTTTATAGGTTCATGACCGAAAGATCTGGCCGGTGGGGTCCGTGGGGGTTAATATGGTCGTAATCCTTGGGTAACTCGTTCTTTTATGCACATAATATTAATTATTAAATAGTAATCATGCAGATTCAGCCCCTGCAATTTATGTTATATTTTTTAGTCACCCTTGAACTAATTGTTATCGTAAGGGTGTTGCTTGTTTTCAAACAGGGTTTTTGTCAACTCTAATATGTATGGAACCTTTACATACATACATACATAACCTTGAACTAATTGTTATTGGATCCATCGAACGTGGTTTTCACTTAGCTTTACAAGATCAGTTGTTTTGACTCGACCCGTTACCTAACTATATAGTTTAATAATGTTTTCCTATATCAATATTAAATCAAATGAAAATTCAATAATAATAATAATAATGATAATGATAATTCCCGTATATAAGTTGATAAAAATAGAATTTTTTTTGAAAATGATTTTTTTAGAGTAATTATAGAAATGGTTTTTCAAATGAAATAATTACAGAAATAGAAAAACCGAACATTGAAACGCCGGTTTAGGGATGACAATGGATCGGATATGGATCGGGCGGTCTCATATTCACATCCATATCCATTTAATTTTTTAAACCCATATCCATATCCATATCCATATCCATATCCATATCCATATCCATTTAAATATAAATCATCCATCCATATTCATATCCGTTGGATTAAGCGGGTTAATGGATATCCGTTGGATGTTAAGTTTTTATAAAGATATTCTTATTTTGTAATGAAATTATCAAAGGATATTTAACAAATCTATGTAATATATGTAAGATATGTGAATTTAATACTAGTTATATAGTTATATCTTCATAATTTATATTATTGATAACATTTTAATAGTTTATAGTCTACATGTACAAGGATATGTAAATATATATGCATATATTAAAACAAATATGTATATATTTATGAAATGCCCCGTTCATATCGATTACAAACGATTCACAATAGTTGATTACATCGCGAGGTACTTGACCTCTATATGTTACATTTTACAAACATTGCATTCGTTTTTGAAAAGACAATCTTTCATTACATCGAAAGTTGACGGCATGCATACTATTTCATAATATATCCAACTATACTTGACTTAATAATAATCTTGATGAACTCAATGACTCGAATGCAACGTCTTTTGAAATATGTCATGAATGACTCCAAGTAATATCTCTAATATGAGCAAATGCACAGCGGAAGATTTCTTTCATACCTAAGAATAAACATGCTTTCAAGTGTCAACCAAAAGGTTGGTGAGTTCATAAGTTTATCATAAAACAATAAAATTCATCATTTTGATAGACCACAAGATTTAAATGACGCATGGTACAAATGAGCCCGAATCCTATACCCACATGTAATGTACATGCGATATCTTTTAAATACGGTACACATTTCTCGTGTACGAAATCCTTTATCATAAATCTTATTAACCGTACACATATCTCGTGCACAAAAATAACATACACATAACCTGTGTATAAAATCATTCTCTCGATACATAACATTCACTTTTCATTTCTTTCATAGCTTGGATTGGTAACCGACCTTAACATATAATGCGCATAATAATATCCCCAAAACATAACATCTCGTCTGTATAATAATCATATAAACTTCGAAGTACTAAACACCACGCCCACTAGCTCTTCCGTCTAGTGAATATTCTGGGTGGGGGTGTTAAACCCGGTAGCTACCTTTAGGATTCGCGTGAATTAGGGCCATACCCGATTATAATTCTTAGGTTACCAAGCAATAATAATCAGGGGAAAATATTCACAACAATTAGTGGCAATTATCATGTCCACATAATTCAATAATAATCCACAGAACTTCTGTCTGCATAATAATTCATTCGAGGAATGTTTTGCTTGTGTCTATCTCGTCAAACATTTATAAAAGTATTTCATGTATTCGCAGTTCAACAATATATTTTAAAAGCATTTAATAAAGCAGTTATAAAAACAGCGCATGTATTCTCAGTTCCAAAAATGTAAAGAGTAAAAAGGGAATCAAATGAACTCACCATACTGTATTTTGTAGTAAAAATACATACGATTATATTGAACAATGCAGGGTTTGCCTTGGATTCACGAACCTATATCATTTGTATATTTATTAATACATATAATCGTATTCGAACAAATTTATATATATTATTATTAATAATATACTTGTTATATTTCATGTTATTTAGATCATTTTAATATATTTAATTTATATATTTTATATAGTTAATATTTATCATTATTTATATTATAAAAATATATATAAGGTTTTATATATGATTACAATATATATTTGTGTATTAACTGATACATTTTATATATATAATTTAATAATTATCATTTTAATAATAACAATATAATGATAAGTAATATTGATATTATTGTAATGTATTGTTGTATAAAATATCTATTTGTAGTAATACTAGTATTGACAAGAAAAATAATAATAATGATAATGATAATAATAATAGTAATAATATTAGTAGTAATAGTATCTATTTTAATGTAAATGGTAATCTTAATAAAAATGCTAATTTTGATAATTTTAATTAAAATGATACTTTTAGTAAAATGATAATAATATCAGTGCTGATAATACATATCAGATTTATCATAAGCTTCGTATAATTTCTAAACTTATAACTACAGTTTCTATAACTTAAATTCGTAATCGTATTCATAATTGTACCTATATTCAAATAATTATGACCATTTTTCATAAGTTTTATCGTATCACTTTTATTATTAAATTTGTAACATGAATGTTGTTAATATGTTCATAATCACCTTAATGACGATAATCATAATATTACAATAATAATAATAATAATAATAATAATAATAATAATAATAATAATAATAATAATAATAATAATAATAATAATAATAATAATAATAATAATAATAATAATAATAATAATAATAATAATAATAATAATAATAATAATAATACTAATACTAGTAATAATAATAATACTATAGTAATAATAATAATGATAATAATACTTAATGATAATATTAGTAATAACAATAATGATAATACTATTAATTAGATAAATGATAATAATAATAATTATACTTTAAATTCTTAAAAACTAATAACACTTATCTTGATAATAACCATAATCAATAATAATGGTAATAACAATAATAATAATAATAAAAGTAATAATAAAATTGATTACTACCTTAGAGTCTCAAAAAGATAACAAATCGTCGAAGCCAGGACTCGAACCCGCGACCTCCCGCTCCCTCGCATACAACTCCAACCATCCCTCTATTGCTCTATATCTGTTTTATACCCCGTATTTATTTATTTAACCCAATTTGTCTGTGTTCTATCTTCTTCTCCTTCAATACATTCGATCGATTAACATAACAGTAAGTATCAAGAATTTTGGTTAAGGCTTATAATATATAAAAGAAGTAACTCGTTTTAATAATTTGGGATTAACAGTTTGAAAAACAAAAAAAAAAAATTTGTAGAAAAAACGCTGTAACAGCAAGAATGATATCGACCATGAACTCGAATCCCAAACTTGAATCCTAGTTCATTTTGGATAAAATTTATAACATAAAAGAAGTTGTAGATGCTTCCTAGAAACTATCTGAACCTTCAATTCAACTTAAAACATCAAGAAAAAATCGAATTTCTCTATGAATGTTTTGGTTGACTTTTTCATATGAAATTTGACTTCGAAAATTTGAACTTGTTATGGAAAATTGGAACCTGCAACTTTGCAGTTAGTTTAAACAACATCTTTCTAACAATACTGAATTTACACATTTTGGCAATTCGTTCGAAATCGATATATGACAAAAAAAAATAAGAACAGAGGAAACGGCCTGGAACTTTTAATTATATTCTGTTTTTAATTTGATTTGCTGTAGTGGCTTAATAAAGAGTGACTAAATACATATTGTAGCTACTATAATTGATCTTAACTGCTGAGTGAAATCGATGTGCAATCAAAAGCAGATATGAAGGACAGAAAGCAGATATGAAGGACAGGGAATAAGATAAAAAGAAATAAAGAAATAAAAAGGAGATACTGATCGATAACTGCTTTTGGCTACACCTGTTTTAGATTCGAATATTGGTACAGAATTTGGAAGCAAGAATCAATTTAAAAAAAATGTGATGGTGAGATGTAACTGCATCCGTGATATAATTCTGTGTTTGTATTTATATAAAATCAGTTTTTCTGCTTATAATTTTTGTGTTTATAATTTATATAGTCTGTGATGTGTGCGAACGTAACCTTTATTTATGAACGGATTTGAGTTGTTTTGTTACACGAATTGATTTATTGTATATGTGGTATTTTATAGATTTTAGGTTGATTTCACACATATATATAGGCAACTAGTCCTATCCGTGTAGTTTAGTTTGTTGGTAAATCCGATTCGTTCCACAGGGAGATGGAGTGTTTAATGGTTTTTAATAGTCTTTGATGTCAAACTTAATTAAAGGAGGTTTTGGATTAGGCATTTATAGTAACAGTAAAAGAAAATAACTAAAACTAATTTACTAAATAAAATTACAAGTTTACAAAAATTAACTTAAAAAGGAACTAAATGAAATTATACTAATTATGATGCGACAGTTATATTACTAGATGATAATTAATAAAATAGTAATTTTTAATAAAACTATATGTTTAGAATTTTGTTTTAAGCAAAAAATTATATAAACTTAATTAATTTAACTAAAATGCATTTTTAATAAAACTAATACAAATTAAAAGGAATTTAATTAATTTACTAATTATAAACTAATTACAATTTATAAACCTATAATGATTAATGCTAATTTTAGGATTAAAACATGTATTTTTGTATTTTATACTTAATTAAAACTGATTATATAATAAATAACCTAATTATAATAATTAAATAACTAATAACCTAAATTATAAATAATTAATTAATCAAAACCCTAATTTTTACCCTAGCTGGTACTGTAGCCGCGTCAAGGCCTACACGATTCGTGTAGGAGTACACGATTCGTGTAAGGTTTAAATTATGGGACAGATTACTGTTTCGAAAATTAGTTATTTTTATGTATTTTTATATATTTTAAACTTGAAATTCGTAAATAATAAAGATAAAACTTTTATAAGAAGTAAAAATAAGATAAATGGGAAGTGTTTACTTAATTGTGTCACCCCTAGATCCATGGATTGTTTTAAGTTTTACGCCCTACTAAAATGTTCTAGTATCAAACTTTACATTTTTCTCTCGAATAAATATAAAGTTACAACTTAACTAAATAAAATCTAATTTTCATCGGATTCTTCTTAGAAAGCTACTATTCCCTAAGTATTTAAATTGAGACCTAGCCTAGTTTTGACCTTCGCCCATACCCAAATTATAACGGTCTCCCTTTTTATAATTTCACCTTCACATAATTTATTGATATCACCCAAACCACCGAAGTTTATTTCTAAATTGGTGTCAATAACTTATCCATAAATTCGTCTAGATCATTTTTAATGTTGAAGCTTAATTTGTGTAAATAAAAACAACTTTCGTTATTTAAATTTACTAAATTAAGTGGCAAGGGTTAAATACCTAATTACATAAAAATGGTTCTTTTAACTAGGCTCAATATTAAAAATACTAAAGTTACATTTTAACTTTACTAATGGTAACAATCCATTTCACTAGGGGCTCTACATTTAAGCAAACACTAGAGAAATTTAGCTATCCATTACACTAGGGGAGACATAAAAATATATATATATGCAAACATAATAACAACGCTAATTTTAACAGAGTAAACTTACTAATATATCTTCACTTGCATTAACTTCAAATGGTAGAAAAAATTACAATAATAACACCCCTTTCACGCGTACAATAACACCCTTTTTCACGAACAATACCCCCTTAATAACTGAAACTATTTTTACAGCGTAATAAAATTAACAATAATATTAACTATAGTAATTGAAATATAAATTTGTGTTGTAATCTCTGTGTATCTGTATCTCTGAACGTATCCATATTTATAACCTTCAAGTAGTTGTTGAAATCTTCAATTGGACTCTTTGCTGTACACAATTCAGAAAAAGTATTGTTTTAAAATTAAAAAGCTAGCCACCCTTCTCGAAACTGGAACAGTATTTCGGCCTAACATTACACGAATCGTGTATGGTCACACGATTCGTGTAAGACCAGTTACATTACACGATTCGTGTAATGGTACACGATTCGTGTAAGAGTAAATTTCAGTTTTCTTGATTTTTTGTTCTTCAGTCGTTCTATGTTGATCTCGTGTTGACGTGTACTGTCTTGGTATTATACATTTGAACTCTTTTCTTCATCAATCTTGTACTTTCATTCAGATAAACGTTTCTTGATATAAATCTGGTTAAAACTATCGTTTTATCGTCGAATCTTCAAATAGCAAGCTTTTATCCACTTTTGTCGTTTTTCTCGTGAAATGCGCATTGAATGTCTTTGTAGAAGATAAAAACCTATGAAATATGAGTGATATTGCGTCGAATAATATGTATGTTTAGAGCAATATCAAAATACCCCACACTAGAACGTTGCTTGTCCTCAAGCAATTACATCTTTTAACAGAGTTAGAACATTATATATTACACAACACACACTACACGAAATGAAACACACGCTATATGAAATTTATTACACAACACAGTATTTATTGAATCACACACACACCACACGAAATGAAATTCTGACAACAGAAACAAACATGAAACTCGTGATTAGTGTTTTAAAAATTTGGATCCTTAGGGAAAATTGGACCTTGTGAAAACGTTTTATGATTTTATAAAATGTCATGCTAGTTTTTACACTAGACACGTTTTCCGGTTTTAACCTCAAATTCCGGTTGAGGGTAACTGAAAACCGAAGTCTCAGTCGGCGATTAGCAAGCTATTCGCCCCCATGATTGTAGTATCATGGAACTTGAAGCCAAATGTCCAAAAATAGTTTTACACAAATATAATTCATAAAATAGCATAAGTTTTAGAACAAAATTATATCGTGTCCAAATATCATCGGTGAACCATGAGTTTGCACACCTCAATTTGTTATGGCATATGTATGTTGACCGCGGTCAAACATAGATGCAGTTGATCTTTACGGAGATCATCCATCTGGGGATTAGATTCATTAGTCTTAAAAGCTAATTTGCAATGTGCCCCCCCATTGTACGAGACAGATCCATCTCATGGTTAGGATAAGTCTGACCACCAAAAACCCTGTTTGATGCTGAGGTTAGGTGGATTTCCAGCCGATTTTAGGGATGACTTTTCAAGATTTTTCGTCAACCTACAGCTGTTCTGGACTACATCTTCTAACATAAGTTAGCAAGTGTGTCAATTCGGAAGACTTTACTTCCTTACGGGATGGATTTGATTCATCCTCTATTACTCGTGATAATGGAATATTCAGGTTTATACATTCTGTAGCAATGATATCTGCAATAAACTTCAAAGAAACATGTGATAAATGGTTCTTAACATAAGGATTTATAAATTCTTGTTATAAATTTTTTTTTTCTTTTTCTAGGTTTTAAACAAATAAACTTATGTATTTTTAATGTATGGAGACAACAATTTCGGTTTTTACACCTGATCTTTAATTGCTCGTAGTTACCTTAAAAATTGATTAGATACATTTGTTTAAAAATTTTCAAATTTTCATAAAAACCAATAACTTATTAGTTCTCGAGAATTTATATATTCCCACCCCACACTTAAGATTATGTAATGCCCTCATTACATAAAATCAGATAATAATGTATAAATTTGAGAGGACAAAAAGTGTAGAGTATTTGGAACTTCCTTTGTTAACCGATTTGGATTTTCAAATTGTTTTACCTATGATCATATCCAATGTTTGTATCACAATGTAATTTGATGTTTCGTTTCGTCTAATTGCATTTTCGTCTGTACCTGTCAAAACCATGTTAAAAACACACAAAATATGGGGTTTTAATTCAATCGTACAACACATTTTTTTACCCCACACTATATTTTCTTGCTAATATATAAAAAAATAAAAACATAATAAGTTTCAATACACACCAAAAAATTATGTTATTACAAACTAAAATTTTTTTTTTTTTACTTTTTTCATTTTATATTTTTTTTATATAACTTATAATCAATTAAATTTAAAATATCTTTTATAAATTTATATTTGTAACGGAAATTCGGTTGTTATACCTGATCTTAATCCGTTTATAAATTTTTAAATTCAATTTATAAAATTCAATTCATTAAAAGTTAAAGTTTTAATGTTTTTCGAAAACAAATTTAAAATAAAATAAAAACACTCTATTTTTGTGTTAAAAAGATTAACATTTTTAAATTTTAAAACAAGTATATGAAGAATACAAATAAAAAGGAATTTAAAATAAAAACGAGACACACGAATGGGACTATTTACAATGTGTGAAGTTTATTAGCGAGTCGTTCACGCGACTCCATCCCAATTTTAACTAACGTCGGGGTGATAAACATCACCCTTCTTTACTCCAATAGAACCATTACCGCAACCATTCTCGCCATTAATTTTTGACAATAACCAAGAGTCCGAAAATCTTGACTCTTTAACTAAATTTTTTAACTTATCTTTCTCAAATTTTGATAAGTTTGACACCAATCTCTCTCTCAAAGGTTCATCTTTTTTCGACATAGCATTTCTAACCCTACCATATAACTTCTTCATGGTTTTCTCAACAACATTATCATTGGGCGGTTTACTATCTAGTTTCTCCTCATCACCCTCCCCACACTTAGCTTGTTGACTAATGGGTTTGACATTGTCAACAATATTCACTGAAACTATCGGTGTGGGTGGTGGGTTCATACTAAACTCAGTTTGATAGGTTGCACTCTTGCCTCTATCCTTCAAAACTAGTTTTCCTGTTTTCCAATCTGTTAAAGCACATGCAGTTGCTAAGAATGGTCTACCTAAAATAATAGGTACAAACTTATCTTCCTTCATGTCTACAACTACAAAGTCAGCTAGAAACTCAAGTTCACCTGTTTTTACTACTAAGTTTTCAGCAATCCCTATAGGTTTATTAACCGACTGATCAATGAATCTAATGCCTGAATTGGTGGGTTTAAGTTCACCTAAGTTCAAATGCGAGTAAATGGAATAAGGCATGAGATTTATACTTGCACCTGAGTCAGCTAATGATCTAAGAATTTCAGATTCATTAAGCTTACAAGGTACTATGAACGGTCCAGGATCACCTAACTTAGGTGGCAATTCATTCTTTTTCACAATAGCAGCACATTCTGCTTTAAGAAACGCAGATGATGCCTGCTCACACACTCCTTCTTTTGCCATCAAATCATTCAAGAATTTCCCATAGTTTGGCATACCTGCAACAACATCAACCAAAGGTACATTTACACAAATATTATCCGTATTTAAAGGCTTACAATGATTCTCCTTTGGTTTTTTGGATAAAAGTACATGCGGGTATGGAATGGGTTCTTTATAGTCTTCCACTTTAGGTGCTTGCTTCACCGTATCTTTAACTTCTTCCTTGATCACCTTCAAATCATCATCAACCCTAAATTCGGAAGGCTTGGTGGTTTCTATTTTCTGCACTTCTGCATGATTTCCCGACATCAGCCTCATCAAATAATCAGCATACTCGGGAGTTATGTCACCAACTCGGATCTCTTCATTTTCACATGTTATACTTTTCATACTTTCAACTCGGGTACCATCAATCTCTTGATAAGGAGTGTAATCTGCCAAATTGGATAAATCAGAAAATATAAACTCATCACATTCTTCATCATCATCTTCACACCCAAGAGTAAAAATAGGACTATGCTCCGGTGTTTTGAAACTTGCTTCATCCTCACAGAAACTATAAATAGCATTCACTTGTGAATATGCTGGAGCTTGAGGATCCTTCTTCTTTAGTATAACCGGAGGATTACTTGCAATTGGTGGTCTCTCTGCTAGTAACTGTGAGATCCTTCCAACATCTCTTTCTAAAATCTGAATCGTGGCTTGTTGATTTCGAATTTGCTGAGTTTGGAGCTCTGCATTTTGCTCATGCTTAACCATAAAATCTCTTAAGAGATCTTCTAAACCAGATTTCCTCTCGGGTTGAGGTTGCATAATTGCTAATGGTTGTGGTTGCATAAGTGCTAGTGGTTGTGGTTGATTTTGTTGGAAATTATTTTGGTAATTTTTTTGAGGTTGATTTCGGTTATTATAACCTGGTGGTGGATTTCTTTGATTTTGATTTGGAAAATTCCGATTGTTTTGGTAACCTGGATTTCCTCCTTGATAGTTATTGTTATTTTGATAATTATTATTATTATTTGAAGGTCCTCCTACTTGATAGCTGTTTATAGGAGGATATTTTCGGTTGTTTGCTTCTATAGCTGGAAAATCACTGAAGTTCATTTCACCTTTTCGTAAGTATCCTAAGAAATTTGCTTGTTCTTCCATTGTACTTTGATCACAATCTCTAGTAAGATGGGGACCTTGGCACAGTTCACATCCTACTCTGATAGCATGCATTTCCTTGGTTACTTTCTCGATTTGCCTTGCTTGATTTGCTATTTGAACTTTTAAAGAAGCAATTTCATCATTGCTTTCAATACTAGCAACATTTGATGATCTAGAAAATTCTATTTCTTGATGCCAATTATGAGAATGGGAAGCTAAATCAGCAATGATTGTGTGAGCGTCTTCAGGTGTTTTCTTCATGATCGAACCTCCAGCTGCAACATCTATATCTTTTCTAGTTGTCACATTGACTCCTTTATAGAATATTTGGACCTTTTGGAATGTATTCAACCCGTGTTGAGGACATATTCGAAGCATTTTATTGAATCGGGTCCAAGCTTCATAAAGTGTTTCATTAGGCTTTTGTTTAAAGTGATTTATGTCACTTTGTAATTTTGCTGCTTTTGAAGCAGGAAAGAATTCTGACAAAAATTTATCCATCATATCATTCCAGTTTTCAATATAACCTTCTGGTAATGAGTCTAGCCAATCTCTAGCTTCATCTTTTAATGACCATGGAAAGATTTTTAAACATGCAACATCATCGGAGACATCCTTAATTTTGAATAGTTTGCAAATGCTTACAAACTTACGAAGATGCTCGTTAGCATCCTCGTTTGGAGCTCCACCGAATTGGCATGTATTAGTTACCATGTGTAAAAATTGACCTTTTATTTCAAAGCCATCAGTCATCGGGGGTTGGATGATTGCGTGGCCTTGACCTTTTCTTGTGGCCTTCATTAATGCTTCCATTGTTAGGTTTGTCTCAGTCATTTTATCTTCTTCTTTAATAATTGGCTCTATGATTGGTTGAATTATAGGTTCAGAGTCGGATTCTAAGGAAAGTGACTCTAAATTTTTAGCAAGAGTATCTACGCCTTGAGCTCTTAAGCGTTCGTGAAGTTTTCTTTCGGGTTCAGGATGTGAAGGAGTTAATTCAGCATTGGAGGAACGTAAGTTCATACATTAATTTCTATTATGAGATCACTTCACTAAAGGTTTATCTAGGGTTACCTATTTGTTTCTCTTTTTTTAGTGTTTTTCGGTGTTTTAAAATTACTAGTACTTCCTATTTCTTTTTGTTGTTTTTGTCCTTTATTAATTCTTTGAGGTTCCGGATTAAGTTTAATGAGTTTAAGATTGAACGGATCATACAATTTGGGAAATTGTACAAAGAACTAAAGGATTTATTCAAAAACTTTGAACTTTCTTGGAAATGAATTTCCTCGAGAGGATCGAATAACATAAAAACAATGATAAAAACCCTTAAACAACAGATTTTCCTTCTGATTTTTGCCCACGTTTTGAATAGCCAAAAGATGCAGCAGAGGGGCAGGATCCTTCAAAGACCAATAAAATTGGTGATCCAACAACCCGGTCCACGTACAAATCCAACTACTACTACGAATCAGAAAAATTATCTATTTATTTAACTGCCAATTCCCCGGCAGCGGCGCCAAAAAGTTGATGTGTGCGAACGTAACCTTTATTTATGAACGGATTTGAGTTGTTTTGTTACACGAATTGATTTATTGTATATGTGGTATTTTATAGATTTTAGGTTGATTTCACACATATATATAGGCAACTAGTCCTATCCGTGTAGTTTAGTTTGTTGGTAAATCCGATTCGTTCCACAGGGAGATGGAGTGTTTAATGGTTTTTAATAGTCTTTGATGTCAAACTTAATTAAAGGAGGTTTTGGATTAGGCATTTATAGTAACAGTAAAAGAAAATAACTAAAACTAATTTACTAAATAAAATTACAAGTTTACAAAAATTAACTTAAAAAGGAACTAAATGAAATTATACTAATTATGATGCGACAGTTATATTACTAGATGATAATTAATAAAATAGTAATTTTTAATAAAACTATATGTTTAGAATTTTGTTTTAAGCAAAAAATTATATAAACTTAATTAATTTAACTAAAATGCATTTTTAATAAAACTAATACAAATTAAAAGGAATTTAATTAATTTACTAATTATAAACTAATTACAATTTATAAACCTATAATGATTAATGCTAATTTTAGGATTAAAACATGTATTTTTGTATTTTATACTTAATTAAAACTGATTATATAATAAATAACCTAATTATAATAATTAAATAACTAATAACCTAAATTATAAATAATTAATTAATCAAAACCCTAATTTTTACCCTAGCTGGTACTGTAGCCGCGTCAAGGCCTACACGATTCGTGTAGGAGTACACGATTCGTGTAAGGTTTAAATTATGGGACAGATTACTGTTTCGAAAATTAGTTATTTTTATGTATTTTTATATATTTTAAACTTGAAATTCGTAAATAATAAAGATAAAACTTTTATAAGAAGTAAAAATAAGATAAATGGGAAGTGTTTACTTAATTGTGTCACCCCTAGATCCATGGATTGTTTTAAGTTTTACGCCCTACTAAAATGTTCTAGTATCAAACTTTACATTTTTCTCTCGAATAAATATAAAGTTACAACTTAACTAAATAAAATCTAATTTTCATCGGATTCTTCTTAGAAAGCTACTATTCCCTAAGTATTTAAATTGAGACCTAGCCTAGTTTTGACCTTCGCCCATACCCAAATTATAACGGTCTCCCTTTTTATAATTTCACCTTCACATAATTTATTGATATCACCCAAACCACCGAAGTTTATTTCTAAATTGGTGTCAATAACTTATCCATAAATTCGTCTAGATCATTTTTAATGTTGAAGCTTAATTTGTGTAAATAAAAACAACTTTCGTTATTTAAATTTACTAAATTAAGTGGCAAGGGTTAAATACCTAATTACATAAAAATGGTTCTTTTAACTAGGCTCAATATTAAAAATACTAAAGTTACATTTTAACTTTACTAATGGTAACAATCCATTTCACTAGGGGCTCTACATTTAAGCAAACACTAGAGAAATTTAGCTATCCATTACACTAGGGGAGACATAAAAATATATATATATGCAAACATAATAACAACGCTAATTTTAACAGAGTAAACTTACTAATATATCTTCACTTGCATTAACTTCAAATGGTAGAAAAAATTACAATAATAACACCCCTTTCACGCGTACAATAACACCCTTTTTCACGAACAATACCCCCTTAATAACTGAAACTATTTTTACAGCGTAATAAAATTAACAATAATATTAACTATAGTAATTGAAATATAAATTTGTGTTGTAATCTCTGTGTATCTGTATCTCTGAACGTATCCATATTTATAACCTTCAAGTAGTTGTTGAAATCTTCAATTGGACTCTTTGCTGTACACAATTCAGAAAAAGTATTGTTTTAAAATTAAAAAGCTAGCCACCCTTCTCGAAACTGGAACAGTATTTCGGCCTAACATTACACGAATCGTGTATGGTCACACGATTCGTGTAAGACCAGTTACATTACACGATTCGTGTAATGGTACACGATTCGTGTAAGAGTAAATTTCAGTTTTCTTGATTTTTTGTTCTTCAGTCGTTCTATGTTGATCTCGTGTTGACGTGTACTGTCTTGGTATTATACATTTGAACTCTTTTCTTCATCAATCTTGTACTTTCATTCAGATAAACGTTTCTTGATATAAATCTGGTTAAAACTATCGTTTTATCGTCGAATCTTCAAATAGCAAGCTTTTATCCACTTTTGTCGTTTTTCTCGTGAAATGCGCATTGAATGTCTTTGTAGAAGATAAAAACCTATGAAATATGAGTGATATTGCGTCGAATAATATGTATGTTTAGAGCAATATCAGTCTGTATATATATTTACATATATATACTTGTAATTCATGTATGTTTATGTATATATCTGGATCTGCATTATCATATATCGATATATAAATGTTTTTAGTATATTAATTATATAAGGAAACAAAATAATATTAATTATATAACATTAGTTATTAACTATTAGTTTTATTAATAATAATAAAACCAATAACAATAATAATAACAATAAAGATAGTAGTGATAATAATATCAATAATATTAGTAATACTTGTACATATCAAATTTCAGATATTTTTATATATTTTATATAAAAAATAATAGTATAAATATCAATGTTACTATTAATAGTTATATTGAAAGTGATAATAACATTATTAATATAGTATTTATGTTTTAAATTTGTAATTACATTTGATATTATACTTTATTAATTATGTAATCATTCAATTAATATTTAATATTTATACATTACAATATGTATACTATTTATAATAATCTATTTAATATTGTTGATGATATCGCTTAATAATAATAATACTGATATTTATAATATAATAATTATATTCAACTTGTAATTTAGGTTTAATATATTACCACTTATTATATAATATTTACCGATTATATAGTTTTATTGAATCTTTAATATTTATCAATTATATATGTATATATATCTATTTCGTGAATCGTCGGGAATAGTCAGAGGTTAGCCGAATCCATCTAATTAGTTCAAAAATCTTGAGACTCGGTTTACAGACTTTGCTTATCATATCGATTTCATATCAAGATTGAGTTTAAATTTGGTCGAAAATTTCCGGGTTGTCACAGTACCTACCCGTTAAAGAAATTCCGTCCCGAAATTTGAGTGAGGTTGTCATAGCTATCAATAAAAAATGTTTTCATGACAAATATGAATTGATAAATAAAGTTTTATCATCGCTAAGTATTTGAATAGAATAACTAAATTACTCTGAGCGTATGAGAGAAGCTATCGTAAAAGATTTGAATAGAGATTCGCCTTAGCTTTTGACGTAGTCAGGGTTGAATTTAGGAAAATAAGGTGCGTCTTAACTTTTGACGTTGTCTCGATTGAATTCCGGAATTCAAGGGATTTAAGAAATCTTTGAAATCTAATTAAGATCTGATATTTCGACGAATAAAGAAATTAAGATCTCTTTAATTAAATGCAGTCATCTGCTTCGATTGCTTTGTCGGATATTTCCATTATAAATTAACCTCTTCCGTTTCATTTATTTTCACCACTTCAATACTCAATTTCCAAATTCAAAAGATTGTGAGAATGCTTAATCCAGTTCCGATCCTTGTCCTTATCCTTACTATCGCAACAATCATTCTCCTTTTACAACTTCCACCGGATCAATCTGTTTACTTCTACTATTACCTTGGGGTGATACTATTCTTAATTATACTGTGTCTTTATATTGCTATTCGTATTAATATCCACGGTTTGTAACCTCCGTATTATTATTGGGCTTTATATTTTCTCTTATATTTTGGAGCTCTTTGCCTTTTTATTCTCCTCTCGACTACTAGTAAAGCGGGTAATGGTCCAGAATTCTTAAGTATGGAGTTTCGGATGAACTTAATATTCTAAATAAGAAAGAACGTAATAGCACGATTTGATTTGTCAAATTACCAGAATCACTGAGAATAGAACTATCAAGAATATACTTTCTTGATATGTTAAGAAGTTAAGCAGAATGAAAGAGTTATGTAACATGGCAAATGATGACGTTATGATATGTGAATCATCATGTCTCATTAGAAACTCAGCATGACTTACTGTAATATAATCACGTTGATCAAGTGTCATTATATTATACTAACTCATGCATCAGTTCCCAACACTACTTCAAAACATTCGTATTTTAAACTCGAAAGTTTACAGAATATAGAAACTAATAGTTTCTCATATGATGTAACACTGATAGCTCAAAGAAATAAATGATTTCAGATCAGATTAATTACGAAAATATATTCAGAAATATCGAGGATATTTATAATGAAAGATACGATAATATCTTTGAATATCTAAGATCAGAGGATGATGGAAACTATTGTCTGCAAGGGTTTAGAGTAAGGAGCAAGATATTCACTAAAGACTTCAGCAGGCATTGAATCATTTGGATTCTTTGAAGTCAAACTTATTCTTTGTGATTTGTCCACGGCTTCCTTCATAGTTTCGCATAATCCGATTTTCGGTACTAAATTTTCTATTGAGTGTTTCCAATACTCTATTCTTTATCATCAAACTTTCGACAGTTAAGGTCGTGTACAGTTTTTGCTGCTGTATTCAGCTTTTTCAGAATTTGTGGTATTGATTTGTAAACTGGGTGCTTTTCAGAATTTCAGAATGGAAGATAATAATTCTAAGAGATAAATGTTATATGTTTACATATAACTGTTGATGTAGACATGCTGCGAAATTTCAAAATACTGATTGCTGATTCTCGATATTTGGTACGGCAATTCTCGTTATCAGATGCAGATGAGTAGATGATAGGATTTCAATGAATATAATAACTTTTCATAAAGTCAAAGATTAATGAAGTTGCTGGTAAATTTACTGCTAATGTAGTGAAATATAAACGGTTTTCTGGTATCGATGACGAAAGGTAAACTTATATATCAGGGTTATAATAAGCTAATCCGAGTGAAAAGTCGAAGTTGACTTGCTGGAGCTATGACAAAATTTGCTAATTTGAAAAGAGATTGTAAAATTAGTTTGGGTAATAATAACGCTAAAAGGAATTAGTACAGCTACGTGTTAAACATTTACTCAGTTTTCGAGAATTTTTAAGGTGCATAACTATATGCATAAATCTTTCCTTCCGTAGATGAAGTGCGGTTGGGTCATCCTCTCGATTGAGGTGTTTTCAAGAATCATGAAAGGTTTGAACGCAGATTGTAATCGTCAAGATACAAGTGAGGTTTAAGATGAAATCAAGTGGCAAACTTGAAGAAATGTTTAGTTTCATATGTTATAATAAATATTTTAATTCATTTTAATTATCCAATGTTATTAGTCCACAGTCGATAGTCTACAGTTGACAGTCCAATAATTCATATATAGTTTAATATATAATATTTGAATTAATTAATACGTATCGTGACCCGTGTACATGTCTCAGATTCGATCACAACTCAAACTATATATATTATTATAGAATCAACCTCAACCCTGTATAGCTAACTCCAGCATTACTGCATATAGAGTATCTATAGTTATTCCAAATAATATATATAGATGCGTCGATATGATATGTCAAAACCTTGTATACGTGTCCCGATATTTAAAGTGCGTAAAATAAATACAAAAATTAAATGACGATAAATAAAATTGCGAGAATTAAAATTGCGATAAATAAAATGCGATAAATAAATTGCGATAAATAAATTGCGATAAATAAAAGGTAATACGGAATTAACAATTAGCTAGGAACAGTTAGCGTGGATTCTTAACAAAATTTCTCATAGTTAATTTGTTTGTTTCTAACAAATTTTATTTTGTCCAATGTTTTCTTCATTATGCCACTTGTTGGATTCTGATAAATTAAAATCCAAATATGAAATTGGATAAAAATAGTTATTTTGTGGTGAACAGATTCGTATATCGGTGAATGTAAATAGGATAGTAAATGACTATTGAATTAGATTTGAAGATTGTACAGTGTAACTTATTAATGTGAAATCTAAATATTCCTCGGGTATTACCTACCCGTTAAAATATTTTCACCATTAACAGTTTGTAAGGAAGAATTTTTAATTACAATCTTTATGAAAATATATATACATATATATTTTCTTCAGATGTAATCATGAATTTAATGAGTTAATATGATATTAAACTCATTTGCTTTACCGTTAAAACAAGAATATATAATCTCTAAAACATTAGAGATTACATAATCGTCATGTCGAACGAAGATAAATGCTGTAGAACGTCATGTAGATCGATGATTATGCTCGAGGTACAGATTGGGATGTTGAGGCATGGTTTGTTGACGGTACTGGTGCTGTTACTGATGGTACTGTTGATGCCGGTGATGTTGCTGAAGCTGGTAATTTTTGCACCATATTCTCCAAATTGATTACTCGAGCACGAAGTTCATTGACTTCTTCTATTACACCGGGGTGATTGTCGGTCAGAACGAGCGAATGAATAAGGTCTAGAATCTGAGATAGTATATAATCGTGACGAGATACTCTGGAAATGAGGCTGAAAATGATGTTTCAGATAGGTTCGCCGATAAGTGCATCAGGTTCTTCACCAAGAGGTGAATTCGGTTGGTGGAAGGGATTGCCTTCTTCGTTTCTACGAACCTATCAGATGAATTAGGGATGGATGATTGGTTGATTCATTCTGGTGACACTGCTTTTGGAGCTTAGGTGAATATCCATGTCAGAATAGCTGTCGGAATAACTATCTAAATCTGAGGGAATCGAACTGGTTGAGGGATTCATCTCGTACGATTAGATGAAGGATTTTTGATAAGAAATAGATTATAGGATGTAGATTAGTACCATGTAATACATAATTTACATATGCATATATAATACTAAAATCCCATAAGTTACGGAGAAATCTACGAAAGCTGTCAGACAAAGGTAACAATAACAGATACGCTAAGATATGAATTTATCTATACACTGTCTATGCAATAGAGGCAGTAAGAAGTGTCTAGACTTTAAGGATGATAAGCAAATAGTTTTCGACACAAAATGATAAGCAAATCTTTTGACATGCAGACACGGTCGAAGTCCAGACTCACTAATGCATCTAAATAACTACTAGTTAGACACGCTAATGCAAGACATGGTTCGTTAAGATCACCGCTCTAATACCAACTGAAATGCCCCGTTCATATCGATTACAAACGATTCACAATAGTTGATTACATTGCGAGGTACTTGACCTCTATATGATACATTTTACAAACATTACATTCGTTTTTGAAAAGACAATCATTCATTACATCGAAAGTTGACGGCATGCATACTATTTCATAATATATCCAACTATACTTGACTTAATAATAATCTTGATGAACTCAATGACTCGAATGCAACGTCTTTTGAAATATGTCATGAATGACTCCAAGTAATATCTCTAATATGAGCAAATACACAACGGAAGATTTCTTTCATACCTGAGAATAAACATGCTTTCAAGTGTCAACCAAAAGGTTGGTGAGTTCATAAGTTTATCATAAAACAATAAAATTCATCATTTTGATAGACCACAAGATTTAAATGCTGCATGGTACAAATGGGCCCGAATCTTATACCCACATGTAATGTACATGCGATATCTTTTAAATACAGTACACATTTCTCGTGTACGAAATCCTTTATCATAAATCTTAGTAACCGTACACATATCTCGTGTACAAAAATAACATACACATAACCTGTGTATAAAATCATTCTCTCGATACATAACATTCACTTTTCATTTCTTTCATAGTTTGGCTTGGTAACCGACCTTAACATATAATGCGCATAATAATATCCCAAAACAGAACATCTCGCCTGTATAATAATCATATAAACTTCGAAGTACTAAACACCACACCCACTAGCTCTTCCGTCTAGTGAACATTCTGGGTGGGTGTGTTAAACCCGGTAGCTACCTTTAGGATTCGCGTGAATTAGGGCCATACCCGATTCAAATTCTTAGGTTACCAAGCAATAATAATCAGGGGAAAATATTCACAACAATTAGTGGCAATTATCATGTCCACATAATTCAATAATAATCCACAGAACTTCTGTCTGCATAATAATTCATTCGAGGAATGTTTTGCTCGTGTCTATCTCGTCAAACATTTATAAAAGTATTTCATGTATTCGCAGTTCAAAAATATATTTCAAAAGCATTTAATAAAGCAGTTGTAAAAACAGCGCATGTATTCTCAGTCACAAAAATGTAAAGAGTAAAAAGGGAATCAAATGAACTCATCATACGGTATTTTGTAGTAAAAATACATACGACTATATTGAACAATGCATGGTTTGCCTTGGATTCACGAACCTATATCATTTGTATATTTATAAATACATATAATCGTATTCGAACAAATTTATATATATTATTATTAATAATATACTTGTTATATTTCATGTTATTTAGATCATTTTAATATATTTAATTTATATATTTTATATAGTTAATATTTATCATTATTTATATTATAAAAATATATATAAGGTTTTATATATGATAACAATATATATTTGTGTATTAACTGATAAATTTTATATATATAATTTAGTAATTATCAACAAATTTATATATATTATTATTAATAATATACTTGTTATATTTCATGTTATTTAGATCATTTTAATATATTTAATATATATATTTTATATAGTTAATATTTATCATTATTTATATTATAAAAATATATATAAGGTTTTATATATGATAACAATATATATTTGTGTATTAACTGATACATTTTATATATATAATTTAGTAATTATCATTTTAATAATAACAATATAATGATACGTAATATTGATATTATTGTAATGTATTGTTGTATAAAATATCTATTTGTTGTAATACTAGTATTGACAAGAAAAATAATAATAATGATAATGATAATAATAATAGTAATAATATTAGTAGTAATAGTATCTATTTTAATGTAAATGGTAATCATAATAAAAATGCTAATTTTGATAATTTTAATTAAAATGATACTTTTAGTAAAATGATAATAATATCAGTGCTAATAATACATATCAGATTTATCATAAGCTTCGTATAATTTCTAAACTTATAACTACAGTTTCTATAACTTAAATTCGTAATCGTATTCATAATTGTACCTATATTCAAATAATTATGACCATTTTCCATAATTTTTATCGTATCACTTTTATTATTAAATTTGTAACATGAATGTTGTTAATAAGTTCATAATCACCTTAATGACGATAATCATAATATTACAATAATAATCATAATAATAATAATAATAATAATAATAATAATAATAATAATAATAATAATAATAATAATAATAATAATAATAATAATAATAATAATAATAATAATAATAATAATAATAATAATAATAATAATATTACTAATACTAGTAATACTAATAATACTATAGTAATAATAATAATGATAATAATAATTAATGATAATATTAGTAATAACAATAATGATAATACTATTAATTAGATAAATGATAATAATAATTATACTTTAAATTCTTAAAAACTAATAACACTTATCTTGATAATAACTATAATCAATAATAATGGTAATAACAATAATAATAATAAAAGTAATAATAAAATTGATTACTACCTTAGAGTCTCAAAAAGATAACAAATCGTCGAAGCCAGGACTCGAACCCGCGACCTCCCACTCCCTCGCATACAACTCCAACCATCCCTCTATTGCTCTATATCTGTTTTATACCCCGTATTTATCTATTTAACCCAATTTGTCTGTGTTCTATCTTCTTCTTCTTCAATACATTCGATCGATTAACATAACAGTAAGTATCAAGAATTTTGATTAAGGCTTATAATATATAAAAGAAGTAACTCGTTTTAGTAATTTGGGATTAACAGTTTGAAAAACAAAATTTTTTTTTTTGTAGAAAAAATGCTGTAACAGCAAGAATGATATCGACCATGAACTCGAATCCCAAACTTGAATCCTAGTTCGTTTTAGATAAAATTTATAACATAAAAGAAGTTGTAGACGCTTCCTAGAAACTATCTGAACCTTTAATTCAACTTAAAACATCAAGAAAAAATCGAATTTCTCTATGAATGTTTTGGTTGACTTTTTCATATGAAATTTGACTTCGAAAATTTGAACTTGTTAAGGAAAATTGGAACCTGCAACTTTGCAGTTAGTTTAAACAACATCTTTCTAACAATACTGAATTTACACATTTTGGCAATTCGTTCAAAATCGATATATGAAAAAAAAAAAAAATAAGAACAGAGGAAACGGCCTGGAACTTTTAATTCTATTCTGTTTTTAATTTGATTTGCTGTAGTGGCTTAATAAAGAGTGACTAAATACATATTGTAGCTACTATAATTGATCTTAACTGCTGAGTGAAATCGATGAGTAATCAAAAGCAGATATGAAGGACAGAAAGCAGATATGAAGGACAGGGAATAAGATAAAAAAAATAAAGAAATAAAAAGGAGATACCGATCGATAACTGCTTTTGGCTACACCTGTTTTAGATTCGAATATTGGTATAGAATTTGGAAGCAAGAATCAATTTAAAAAAAATGTGATGGTGAGATGTAACTGCATCCGTGATATAATTCTGTGTTTGTATTTATATAAAATCAGTTTTTCTGCTTATAATTTTTGTGTTTATAATTTATATAGTCTGTATATATATTTACATATATATACTTGTAATTCATGTATGTTTATGTATATATCTGGATCTGCATTATCATATATCGATATATAAATGTTTTTAGTATATTAATTATATAAGGAAACAAAATAATATTAATTATATAACATTAGTTATTAACTATTAGTTTTATTAATAATAATAAAACCGATAACAATAATAATAACAATAAATATAGTAGTGATAATAATATCAATAATATTAGTAATACTTGTACATATCAAATTTCAGATATTTTTATATATTTTATATCAAAATAATAGTATAAATATCAATGTTACTATTAATAGTTATATTGAAAGTGATAATAACATTATTAATATAGTATTTATGTTTTAAATTTGTAATTACATTTGATATTATACTTTATTAATTATGTAATCATTCAATTAATATTTAATATTTATACATTACAATATGTATACTATTTATAACAATCTATTTAATATTGTTGATGATATCGCTTAATAATAATAATACTGATATTTATAATATAATAATTATATTCAACTTGTAATTTAGGTTTAATATATTACCACTTATTATATAATATTTACTGATTATATAGTTTTATTGAATCTTTAATATTTATCAATTATATATGTATATATATCTATGTTCGTGAATCGTCGGGAATAGTCAGAGGTTAGCCGAATCCATCTAATTAGTTCAAAAATCTTGAGACTCGGTTTACAGACTTTGCTTATCATATCGATTTCATATCAAGATTGAGTTTAAATTTGGTCAAAAATTTCCGGGTTGTCACAATTTATACGTATATATGTATTTCGAGTGGTAAATGGATATATCCGTGGATGGTAAATTGACATCCATATCCGATCCACTAATTTTTCACATCATCCACATCCATATCCATATATGTTTATCATCCATTTAGATCATCCATATCCATGTAAATGGATCGGATATGATGGATATCTGATGGATCGGATATCCATTGCCATCCCTACGCCGGTTTGTATATTTTGGGGGCAAACTGGCCTTTGAAACATCGAGTTGGCCACGTGTTCAATTCTCAATCAAACCGACAAATGAAACACTGGTTTGACTGTTTGACCGTAACTGTTTTCGCACCAATCGCCACTTCATTTATTCCCTAACCCGTGACATAAATGTTGCGAATCAAATTTTGCTACGTGTTCAAACCGGCAATTGAAAGGTCGGTTTGAATCTTTATATATTCCGACCTCTGCTTCATCGGTTTGCATCACTCCACCAATCTCATTCAATTTTTTTTAACACACACAAAAATCACACACGAATTTGCAATGTATCCCGCCCAACCTCAAGCAACTCCGCTCGACGAATCACTATTATTTTTGCAATTTCAAGGAACTCACCGAGCGTACAAGGATTTTATGGGTGCTGTTCAAGATCCTGGTGTTCCTGATAGATCTAAAAAAGTTAAACCAAGACTATCCGATTGGGGTTTATGGCATCATACGGAAGGTCTGGCAGCTACAGACTAGTTTATAGACCCATGGGCATCATAAGGATTAGCAAGGATGAGCGCGATGGCTACATCGCAAATGCAACCAAACAGTCAACCAAACCTGTAGGCGTTTGTTGACTTTTCGCGTCATTTGATGGGCGTCACGCATCAAACTCAGCATGATCCGGGGTTCCAGTTCTATGGTACACAAAACTATCAATGGCCGGATTATGGTTTACCTCAATATATAAATCAGGGTCAATCATCCAGTGCCACCCCGAACCAGAACGTGTCAATAAGGGATTATGGTTATGGTACTACCCCTCATTAAACACCAAGGAACTCTGCATTTGATATGGGAAGTCCATCAACCCCAGGGAACTCTCTGTTTGATTTGGGATCTCAACAAACTCAATCATATGTTCGGCGAAACTCTCCCTTGGCATTCTCGAATTTGGGAGGTACATCACAAGTTGATCAGAATGTATATGATGCGGCGGATCTAGGAGATGATGAGCCCGACCCACAACCACATCAACTTCGGAGGAGTGACCGGGTTTCAAATCCACCACGATGTGGTACCAGTAGACACAAACATGGGCGTAGACATGGACGTTGATTGATCGTATCGTATTAATAATGATTGTAATAGTATGGTTGTTTTAATGAAAACTCTTTTATTTTAATGAATAATTTAATAATTGAAAACTCGTTTTACAAACTACAAATTATTATAATTAAATAATAAAAACATAATATAATATGAAGAACAAAAAATAAACTCATTATTAATAAACTAATAAATAATTAATTGATGAAAATAATTATATAAAAAACATAATAAATATTAAATAACACAAACATAACATACATAAGGAAAAAAATAAAAAATAAAAAATTACAGACCGACATTTCAAATGCCGGTTTGGTTATTCGTGCGGGTCCACAGCTGAAGCCCTAATTTCTTGTAACGGTGAAGTATGAAAATACCCAAATCGGCAAATAAAGCCGGTTTGGTGTTCAAACACCCAAACCGGCAAATGAATAACCGGTTTTCCCATGTTTATAATTTTTTTTTTAAAAAACTATTTCTGTAAAACCTATAAATATATTACCATTTTCAAAAAAGATTCATAAAAATATCACAAATGTAGTCAGACAAAAAATTAACGACAGTTTCACTACAACAAATTAGTTAATTATCCACACATAAGTTTACACACTTTTAAAAAGTGTTTACCTTTTTGTTAAATTCCTCACAATTGTAAATGTATGTAAATGTATTACATTTATAAGTATAGAATATAGTGATAGTTTCATACATAAAAGTGTAGGGAAAAAATTCATACTAATTTGTGTGTATAAATTATAAGTATAATCATAAATATAACCACACTTAAGAATATTAAGTTAATTTTGTCATACTAGATTTGTTCACGCTCCCTCTTATGTGAAGAAATAAGGTGTAACAAATTTACTCACATATTTAAATGTGATTAAATTTGTGTTTGTACAAACCTATAAGTGTGAACTTACTTTTCCTACAAGTTTATGCGTGAAAATTAAATAATATTAAACATTTATAGAGGTAGTCAACTTAAACGTATTTATAAGTGTGAGGAATTTGATAATAGTTCACACATTTCTAGAAGTGTGTAAAAATATGCGTGAGCAATAGCTAAATTTGTTGTAGTGTTTACATGAATTTATCAATTAATATATACATTGCTTATTGGAATACTTGAACACCTAACCTCTTGATTGAAGGGTCATCTAACACACTACTAGACAATAAGTCATTGTGCGTCTTGGTGACATTTTTAATTTTTACATTTTTTTCCCTTTTTTACTTTTATAACAAAATTGTGAGCCTGATCAATGATCTAATAGCTTAATTGGTACTTGTTGTCTTAAAAGTTGTAATATTGGATGATATTGTTAATTGGTTGTTGATTCGATACTCAATTCGTTACAACCATAATTTGCTCGAACCGGTTTAATATAAATAGTGTTAACTGCAACAATAAAATTTCATCAAATTATTGGGCTTTCATAGTTTGCTCTCACCAATGTATATATTGGGCTCAGATCTTACCTACATTTTCAATCATATAGTATAGTTTTTACATTTTATATACGGAGTTTTTTTTTCTTTTTTTTTCGAACGGCCATTTTATATAAGAAGTAGTTAAACTTACATCATCATCTTCATTTGGGTACATCTTTTTTCTCTTCACATAAATTGTAGGATTTTTTTCAACCAATTATATCGTTAACATGCTGATTCTTATACAATTTTGTAACTGTCACTTTAAAATTAATATGTAAATTGCAGATACAAACATTTTAAGTACGTTATCAACAATCTCTAATATAGCAGGTTATGCAAACTGTGATATTATTGAGAGGATATAAGAGATAATTATGACAACAATATATTTATTAATTATCCTCAATACGACCCTCACGATAGACGATCGAGACGTGACACCAAGCTTGACCCTGAGTGAATCAAAGAGTTGTTGATTCAATGGTTTAGTAAGAGGATCATAAAGTTGATCTTCAATAGACACGTGTGTTACTCGTAGAGTTCCCAATTGTACATGTTCACGGATGACATGATGCGCAATGGTTGTTAGGAATTTAGCGAACCTTAACAAGAACCTGATAACCCTAGTTTTCACCCACCGTGCAACAAACAGATAACTCACGAGAACACTCAAAGATAATGAACATATAAGTGAAAGAAACGTAAAGAGCAAAGGAATTTAACGTGGTTATGTCCAATCGTTTAATCTAAACGATTGGTCTCGTCCATGGCCAAACAAAGGGAGTTTTATTGATAGTTTTCGTAGGTGTTAGATCTGATACAATGAGATTTGAGTACAATTTATAGGGGAAAATGAAATTGTTTTTGAATCACAAAAAACTTGCTGAATACGACACGATTTCGTGACTGTGAAACCCTCTTCCCGACCGTGAATCCTAAAACTCCAAAACCGTAAAACTAAAATGTAAGATTATGGCTCGATTGCTTCTGATTCCTGATTTTACCATCTTCACGATTGCGACTTCTAGCTCGCGACTGTGAGCTTACTAGCTCCAGCTTGTCTTCATTTTTTTTTAACATCTTCAACCCTAACAATGGCAAGGTGTTTCATACAATCATACGAGAATGAAACACAGGATTCAAACTCAATAATGTAGCGCCAAAATTATGACAGTAGATAACATGTCGAGTAGTAGACGTGACACCCATCTCACGAAGTATGTTAGGATTCAAGAACCCAACAATTTAACATATGAGATTATGCGGAAGCTTTACTTACTAAGCTCAAAGTGTAAGGGTGATGGTATGAGCTATAAATACCATCATCCACCTTAAAATGCAAAATACTTGGCCACTCTAGCTCACAATTGCACACACTTAAAGTGTGTTTTCCCCCAAATTCTCTCAAACAGTTTGTGAGACTTGTGCTTAGCTTAAAACTATCAATTCGAATCATTAACGGATTGAGAGTTTAAGAAAGCCATAGATTACTCAATCTTGATTAATTCACTCGCTACGACATTGTACAAATTACGATTCATGATTAATGTATTCATGATTAATGTATTGATTGTTATTGATTTCCATATCTTAGTTTGTTATAATTCATCTTCATCATCATCAAGTCACATTCATATCATCAAACTTCACCCTACCAATCGAATCATACATTTTAACAAGAAGTGAAGCTGAATTTTATGTTTATCAAAGTAGATTACTTGGCCATAAAATTTCAGAGGTAGTAGCAACTAGGAGTGTGCACCATTTGGTTTCAAACCGAATATCGATTGGTAGGGTGAATAACCAAAATAAACCGAATAACTAAAAACCGAACCGATGAACACTCCTAGTACCAACTACAGCTTTGTACTCAGTTTCGGAGGAAAATTGTGAAATAAAACGTTTTTTCTTGGAGCTCCAGCAAACAAGATTGCCACCATGAAACACAATATAGCCCATGGTGGAAGTATAATTTTCTCGATCTCCACCCCAGTCTGCATCAGAAAACGCATGAAGCGTAAGTGGACAGTCTCGATAGAAAGTGATCCCATGATCAAGAATCTCTGCTAGTTAGTGTAATAGCCTTTATTAGTGCTAGCCAATGATCAATCTGTGGTGCCTGCATAAGCTGAGAAAGCCTGTTAACTGCGAACGCAACATTTGGACAGGTGAGATCAAGATATTGTAAGCTGCCAAGAAGTGCACGATACTCCGTTGGATTCGAGATAAGATGAGTAAATGAGCTAGTAAGCATACAATGACCTCGGCACAAAGAAAATAAGCGAGGTTGCCGAGATCTGTTACTAATTATTAAGGATATTAGCAAATCTATTTACTAATTATCCTTAATTAATATTATTAATCAGTGTTGTAAAAAACGGAAAAAACGGAAAAAACGGGGGTGTAGACGGGGGTGTAGACGGATTTTGGAGTGCCCCGTCCCGTTTATACATAAAACGTTTGAAAAAACGGAAATCGGCCAAAAAACGGTCAAAAGACGGTCAAACACGGTCCGAGACGGGAAAAAACGGGTTTTTCTGATTTTTTTCAAGTTTTTTTTTTTTTTTTTTTTTTTTTTTTTTTTTTTTTTAATATTAAACGTTGTGCTATTACTTAGGGTTTCTTTTTTTTATGTTTGAAATGTTGAAGTATTTAAACATGTGTGAAATGCTTATGTTTGGAATAATGTAATGTACAATATATATATATATATATATATATATATAATATATAACATTTTTATTTGAAAGTCAACGTTAGTCAACATCCGTCTAGACCTCCGTCTCGACCCAGTCTCGACCGTCTCGACCCTTTTAGGACCCGACCGTCTCGACCCCGTCTCGCGTCTTTTGCAACCTTGTTATTAATAGATATACTAAATGTTGTAAGTCAATATAGCGTATGCTTACAAAAAGTAGAAGTTTTCTCTCTCAACGGGTTCCCCGATGTAAAACCCAACCACTGTCTTTTTTCACTTTAATTTGAATTTCACTCCAACCCACCATAGCTAACCACCACACACCACCACCTTGCCGCCTGTATTTCTTCTTCTCCATTTTAATTCTTCTTTCAATTCTTCAATATTTTTACCCCAGCAACCACCATTTCCATTTTCAGCCACAAGGTGAACTTTTCTCCTCTCTGCCTGCCGTCCCCATATTCATCCGGCAATTTCAACCACTCCGGTCTGCACCATCTTTTCCGGCCAGTCTCCTGGCTGATGATGGTATGACCCATATGTCGAAGCCTAATGGCTTTTCGTCTTCAGCGTCGTGTGATCCTCGAGTTACTTCGTTTTTGATTTTTAATTTCCCGGAATCATGGACTCGGGTTGATTGTCGGAAAGTCTACGAGAAGTATGGTGCTCTTATAGATGTATATTTCGCTCGGAAGAGATTGTCGAGTGGACAACGATTTGGTTATGTTCGTTTTCAAGGTATTACCGAGATCGATTCTTTTTCCAAGGTCTTGAATTCCATCCAAATAAATGGAAGATGGATCCGTGCCTATAAGGCTTTGGAGAAGAACAGTGAAGGGGTAGAATTTCAACATTACAGATTTCGTGAAAAGAAAAATGACGACCTTCCCCCCTGCAGAAATCAAGAACCCATCCCGAACATTGATGGATTAGAAGATTTTCCTCCGGCTCCTTGGAACCGGGGCCAATCTAACCCAGTTAAATGGGGGAACACAAACACTACTGCCTCATCTGCAAATCTCGACTCCAAGTCGTTTAAATGGCCTGCAACTAATCGTATTGAAATTAAGATTGGAGGTAAAAACTTCGAGTTTAACCTACCTGAGTCGGTGAGAAATCACAACCTCGTTTTTAGTTTCAACAATGATCGTGTTTCATGGACGTTGATCAATGTCAATGATTCTCCGGTAATGGCTAATTGTGGGAACGTCTCGAAGGAACCCCACGGCATCCCTAGCGTGGGAGATTCGAATTCGTCGGGTACGGGGGAAAAGGTTGATTTTCAATCGATGACGGACCAAAACTCTAATGTGACGGCGACGTGTGTAGGAAATAATTTTAAATCAAGCGAAGATGTATCAATTGGGCAAGTTGAAGATGGTGTTGGGTCACCAGAAATCGTGGCTGACCTTGAAGAAGGGGAATTCATTCCTTCTCCGTCAGACGGTTTTTCGGATTCTGTCTCCTCACCGGATCTAGTGTCCAACGTTTTTCCGGTGACAGGTGATGATCGGGTTTCGAGGAAAGAGAAAGAGAAAGATATCGAGATTAGCAATAGTGTTGCAGGTATCAAGAACTCGCGTGAAGTTGGGTGTACCAAGGAACCAGTGGATAATTCGGTTGCCCCAATGCAGTTTCAAAATCAAATTGGTGTTGGGCCTGAACATGAGCTTAATGGGCCAATTCAGTTTAATGAGTCTAAGGTGGGATGTAATTCAAACGGACTAGTCCCTCCTCCAGCAGTGAATGGAAACGTTTCGGGTGAGAAGATTTATGTCGACTCAAACGAGGTTATCGCCTGTCAATCATCCACTGCTGTAGCTCGTTTTCGTGGCAAGAGGAAAAAAGTCCATCCCCTAATTAAAAGTCATTTCATTAAACATGTGTGGAAAATGAGTAACATGAAGCGTTGTCAACGTCGGGAAAACTTTCGATGGCAAGATCGATTTTTCATAGATAATGTGATGAAAAATTCGATAGAGGACGAGGATGATGATGATTGCTGCTCTTGTTGTTCTTCATGTGCGTCCTCGGAGTCGGATACTTAGTTGCCCGACCTGTCGTGGTGTGCGTCATTTTTTGTCCTCGCGTTTTTGTGTTTTATTATTTATGTCAGTCCGTTTTGTTGTGAGTTTTTAGTTGGGTGTAGTCGTGGATGTAGTTTCGTGCTTTTTGCTTCTAGCCCCTTGCTAGTTCATTTCGTGTAATTTTTCATAATTAATAAAATTAACTTGCCTTTCAAAAAAAAAAAAAAAAAAAAAAAAAAAAAAAAAAAAAAAAAAAAATAGCGTATGCTTGGTCAAATTTTTTCTTTATTTTTTTCCCCTTAATGTGTGTCCTTTTTTATTAGTTAAACTGTGAAAATTTTGAATGGTTTAAATTCATATACTAAAATATTAAATGATTAGTCAAAAAAATTTTCTTTGTTTTTCTTTTTTATTTTTTCTCTTAATATGTGTCCTCTTTATTTATTATTTAAATTGTGAAAATTTTGAATGGTTTAACTGTTTTTTTATTTTGTTAAACGTAGAACGAATATTTTAACGAGAAACATATAGGTTTGTACAACGATAATCATTTCACCGGGTAGCAACCTCTTTTGGCCAAGCGAAGCGGGCCGAACCCAATTTCTAGTTTAAGACTATTAGAAATTTCATAATATCATTTTCTTGAAATATAACACAAAAATCAGTTAACGACTCTCACAGTGTTAGGCTGGTGCTTTATATCCTTAAACAATTTACACATTAAAACTTAATTGACGTACTTTAGATCATGAAGATGCAAACCCATATGAATGCCGGTTTGTTTGTCTTTTTTTTAAAAAGTAAATTATATTAATCACGAAAAATTAGAGTACATGAAGATGGAGCGACTCCACCACAGATATAATGAAGTATAATGTACCCTAGTTAAGACACGAGGGAGAGGATGCTGAGATTTCTTTTCTGATTAATTTCGTGCTTTTATAATTTTTTGACCCAGTATGTTATAAAAATCAGACAAATCACGTATAATTATATTTTCATTTTTCCATAACACATGATAAATTGGATGTTATAATATATTAATTAAAAATACAAATAAAGAGCTTTAAGCTACTTGGACAAACATAAATGTGCAAGTGTCACAACTACTTCCACTAATCCACTTGTAACTAACACTCGAACCATTTGGTAAACACATGATTTGAGTAGACAAAGAAGAAAGCAACATAAGACAAGACAAAAAGCACAACCAAACACGGTCATTTTGCTAACAACCCATGGTGCTATTACATGATAATTAAAATTATACAATTACTTTAATTCCTATGAATAATAATCAGCTATATTACTTAATTTTTCCTGAAAACTTATTAATTATAATTTATAATAATTACCAAAACGACAACATCACCATATTTTAATCGACACGTTTTGATGTTTGGCAAAAAAAAAAAAAAAAAAAAAGTCCATACCTTTTTTCAACTGATCATGCTTCAACTCGACCTATTCTATTCATATCCAAATAATATTAAAAATATACTCCAACTTAAATTAAAATAAATTAATATATTAGCTGTGCTTTGCACCCGAATACCAGAAGCTTGGTCGACAACGCTTGTGGCTGCCCAACACTCATCATCTCTTTTCTCAATAATTAACTCATTAGAATTGTCTTTTGCATAATATTAAATAAATATAATAAAATATCAATTAAAAACTGGATCAAAGAATCCTACATTATTTTCCACTAAATAGAGTGGTTTACATGTAGCATCAAATGATACACATAATAACTCCACAAAAAATTTCAATCTAATCTTCTTATAGCTAATTGATATCTTTTAAAATTAAAAAAATAATAGTAGTAATAATAAAAAACTATCAACTAAATCCCTAAAGTGGTACGGTACAAATCAATAATGCAATCTCTTGTTTTCGGATCGAATCCGAAAAGGAAAGCGGATCCGTAAGCATAAATTGAGAGGGTTTTTGGTGGGGAGTAGCTTTTTAACATGACTCAAATCCACGTCACATCTGGGCCCAATTGGGTCAAGAGGACAAACCAAGGGAATATGAATGTGATAAAAGGGGACCCACCAACTAGACCCGATATATGGAAGATCCCTTTATATGGTACCCGTTAACAACCCGAAAATGTCCGGCCTCATAAAAACAGAACTGCAGTAACAATCACGACCATGTAAACGTTCGTTATCCACCTAGTAGATTCGCTTGTTTCCATTGCATCCGCACCCTCGTACACCATTCCGTCACCAAACTCCGGTGTCGAGTTTGGTGTCGATGGAGTTTGTTGCCCCTCAGTAGATTTCTTGCTACAAACACGAAAATTAAATGGCAAAGTATAAAATATTTATAACATTATCACCTTACATTATTAGAACCAGCTGTCATTTTAGAAGAATTTAATTAATTAAAAATAAACACAGATCTTTATTACATCATCTCATATTAAAATTCATCAAAAATATTTTCACATTTTTATTTTTTATGTTAAAAAAGTTGAAATAAAAAATAAGATCAGAAAAATCATTTAAAAAGTCCAATTCATTTTTTATGACATGTAACATGTGATATGAGAGCCATGCCACTATTAAATAACTCATAAAACTGTCAATAATTAAACCACAACGAAATAAAACTTGCCAACAATGTTACACTGCATAATATTATGAATTGTTAAACAACGTATATAAAATTAAGTGTACCAATCATGTAAAGAAAGTTACTCTAGTTTTTTAATGGTAGTAAAGAACGTTATTTAAAAGGAGAAAAAGACAAAGTTATTTGATTGGTCAAAATCTATGTCATGTCATTTTGTAAATTTATGTTTGTAAAATTTATGTAAGTTTGATATTTCTCAAAATTTGCACGTGGTAATACTTTACGAAGTTACAGTCAGATGAAACGGTAAAATGAGCCGTTAGTCGGCGAAAATATCTAACACCCACAAAAGACAAATTACCATTAACAAATCGTGATGCTTAAAAATATCTGCTTTGACTTTATAGAGTCAAAAAATTGTGAGTAACCTAATTAGTTGGCTGGTGAGGGTATAAAAGTCATTTCAATGCCCGATTCAGTGACCGTTTGATGACCAATAACGTACTAAATGCCAGGTTTTTTCACATGACAAAACGTGTCGTTATCACAAGAAACATAAAGGCTAGGATCGTAAAATTACCTCGTTGTCGACGATGGGCAAAACGTTATCGAATAATCAGCACCGTTACAAGTGAAAGTACTCGTTTTATCATCATAAGCGTAACTATAGGCGCGTGGACAAGCGGTTTTAAACAACTGCGAGTAAGAGGAAGGTTTACATGTGTCGGGTGTACCATACGCGCCACTACAACAATACTCTGAATCACCAAACGCTTCACACGCGCTTTTACACGCTACAACTTTATCAGTGTTCATCACCTGCAACGCGCTAGGACACGCGCCGTTCAAATCCACCATACATCCGGTATAAGTACAATTACGCCCCGTACCACCAGTGGGGGCCACCAACAACGGAAGATTATATCCGTCAACTAAACTAACATCAAAAAAGTCCATCCCGCTGTCTCCGTCAAGAGTAAATTCTGCTAAGGTGGCCGGCGGGTTGGCGCCGGCGCCGGAACACTCTAGTTTACCGGATCCGCAATCGCCGGTGGCACAAGTGAATTTACCGGTGGAATCTTCGGAACAGTGTGTACGGCCCCAGAAACGGCCACCCCAAGATGACGGGGCGTTTAGGGTTTTAGATTCGCCCTTTTGTAATGCGAAACCTGTTGGTTGAAGAGGTGTGATTCCTGCGTTTGATAAAATTCCGGGCCAAATTGTTTGATCGCATTTGTTTAGGAATGTAAATGTTGCAGATGAAATTACACCTGTAAATATAAATATCATATTATAATATTATCATATAAATAAAAAAAGGAACCCAAATTAATAAACCAAATTATATATTTAAACGTCACAGAAAAGGAGATTAACAGATAATTAATAATGAAATTATTGATACCTTGAAGGAAGAATTGCGAAAGTGTGAGTAGTAAGAGATAAACTGAGAAAGAAAACTTAGACATTTTTTTTTTTAAGAAAGAAAATTAATTAGAGAATTATTATGGGAAAGAAGAGTTTTGCTAGTGGGAAGGCGGTCGGGGAATATATATAGGATGATGGTCACAGGCGGCGTTAGGAAATGGTGGCTTTTACTATTACTATGTACTCCATATTTTTTTATGATTAAAATTAAAATAGATTAGTGAGATATTTTGGAGTACTTTTTTGTATTGAATTTGATGCCTCTTTGGTATCTCAAAGTAACATAAAACATTTGTAGATATTTTCTAATAAAATTATCCTAGTGTACAACTTTGACTTGAGGTATTCTACAGTGAAAAATTTATTTATTGAATTTTAATGTATAAATTAATTAATGAAATGACTCGTGGAACTACGGGTTTGTTTAAACGAAACAGTTTAACGATATCTTTTATGTATTAGGTGAACGTAAATGCTAAAGTCATATAGTTTAATGACCCGTGGAACCACATAGTCCGACTAAGAAACTCGTCAGCTGAACATTGCATCAAACACCTAAAATACATAGTAAACAATCAACATTCAATCATAAGAGATAATATCGGTTGTTATTTTATTTAAAAGTGTAAATTAAAATATAAATTTAGAATTGGTTTTCTTCTACCTAACATTTATACCTTCTCGTACTCAATTCAAAATAACTAATTAAAATAATTCAAAATTATTTAATTTTAATAATTAAAATAATTATAAATAAGATTTAATAATAATAATTAATAATTAATTAATAAGATTTAATTTTAATTAAAAATTAAAATTAATTAGATTAATGACATAACCCACCATGTCTAGATTTTTTTCTTTTATTTTTTGAATTTTTTTTAACAAAGGAATTAGCCTAATAATAACATCATCATTACAGGATTTTAATAGAAACTATAGATTTGTATGTATATTTGTATTATATACAAGTCCTATATCGTGATAAAATAGTTGTACTGTTCAAAAAAGTCTAACAAGCAAACCCGTATATTTAGACCATTTCCAACGGTACGCCCTCGAGGTGTGCCTTCACCTTTGCCCTCGAGGACACTGGACACCGTTGGCATTCCCTTGCCCTCGGCTTGTCCTAAACCGCCCTCACATGATGCGCCCTGATCAATTTCCTCACCAAGCATATTGAAGGACGGAAATTTTTCTTTCCTCATTTATTTTCTGCATTATCTATTTATACTGATAGCTAACATACTTGTACCGTAGTTATCATGAAGGGCCGTCCTAGAAATTTTGATACCCGAGAGAGAATTAAAAGATGCCCCTATTAATACGTATCAATGAACGTCAAGAAACTAATTCTCATCTTCTGGGTTTTCTTCCTCCTTTTTTTTTTTTTTTTGAATCAGGTGTTCTCTGCTTCTTTTTCCTTCTCTTTTTGTTCTTTCTTAACCCTAATCTTAGATCCGTTCAATATGTCCGACACCATTTTTATTGGAAGGTTAAATGGGATTTCTCACAACTTACTTAAGGATACTTTCGGTATATTTGGTCCGATTAAAGAGATTAAGTCTTGGTCATTCCGGCGATTTGCTTTCATCTCTTTTGAAGAAATCGGTGATGCTACTGCTGCAATTAATGAGATGAATGGCTCAACTGTGATGACCCGGGAATTTTCGACCAAATTTAAACTTAATTCTTATATGATTCCAACACGATAAGCAAAGTCTGTAATGTTGAGTCTCAAAAACTTTGAACTGTTTTGTATATTCAATTGACCTTCGACCATTCTCGACGATTCACGAACAACTATATATAAATAGATACATATACATTAATTTAAAAATATTATTTGAAATAATATATGAGTTAATTGTTGGAAATAAATATGTAAAATAATATACGATATAATGAAAACTATTATTACAAATATATATATATATATATATATATATATATATATATATATATATATATATATATATATATATATATATATATATATATATATATATATACATATATATATATACATATATATATGTATATGTATATGTATATGTATATAAATATGTATATAAATACTACTTGTAAATATATA
Organism: Rutidosis leptorrhynchoides; assembly: GCF_046630445.1. Classification (NCBI taxonomy): domain Eukaryota; kingdom Viridiplantae; phylum Streptophyta; class Magnoliopsida; order Asterales; family Asteraceae; genus Rutidosis; species Rutidosis leptorrhynchoides. Next base: position 27,337,436 of record NC_092333.1, read on the forward strand.
AAATAATATTAAATCTATTTATTTAAAAATATATAATATATTTATGTGATAAAACTTGTTATTTAAAACTGATTGTATTTAGAGAAAGAGAGTAAATGGAAAATGATTGATTTCGAGCTTAATTAGTAAAAGTCGGTAACACTCGGTTGATGTTTTGTTAGTTTTAATATAGATATTATACATGATCATGAATGATTAATATAAAAGTTGGACTGTAAATCGATTACGAAGATGTTAGATTTATTAAAAATATTTTTACCTTTTTAAGTTTAAATATTAGTACTCCGTACATATAAATTGGAACAGAAAATAAATAATTATCGAATCTTTTTGACCAGGTTTCAAACAGGTAATGAGTGAAATAATTAAATATATTTAATCTAAAAATTTGGGATTTTTAGGAACACTTTTATACGTTAATTGTTTAGCAATGGACACGGTATAACCATCCGGGATAAACTGTCGGTAGATGAATCCAATTCACCCGGCTGCTAACTGTTTAATAATGGAATTAATGGAAAAGTACTGTGTTGCTTTTCTTTAGTTTACTTTCACTACTAACTAATATACATATGAGATATACATATATATATATATATACATATATATATATATATATATATATATATATATATATATATATATATATATATATATATATATATATATATCTCACTCTTCAGGTAATCACCAATTATCTTCATCACCCCACACCATAATAACCGCAAAACCTCACCACCACAACCTACGGCCTATCACCACCGGCCACAATCCACTTCAACCCTTGGAACACTTATCACCACCCATCACCGAGTACCACCATCACTATCTCTAACACCACCACCTTGATCATCTCCACTCCATCACCACCACAATATCACGTCTCTCTCTCTACTCCCTCTCTCTCTTTTTGTGTTATTTCTCAAAACCACCACCTTCTACCATCGACCAACATCACCACCAAGCTAGAACTACCTACTCAGCCATCGGCCATCTCTATATCACCACCGTACCACCATCGAAAGCCAACACAACAACCTTAAGGATATACACTGTCGCTGTTGTTTTTTTTTCCACTTCTGTTCGATAACAAACACCACCATCACTACTAACCGTTAGTTTCTGTCTTCTTTGTGAACGCATCACCATAACAATCACCACTATTCAACCGTCACCACCACAACTGCAAACTACTACTGTAGCTATATCTCTATTCCTGTTTCTTCCCTTCCTTCCTTCTGTTACAACTGTTATCACCGCCACATCACAGTACACTCTCTCCTGTTTCTGTTTCAGTTCATCTCGAAACAAAAACACAAAAACCAGGTGATGAACAGTGATGGGAAAATAAAGAAGAAAACAATTAATAGTCTCCTGCTACTGCTCCTGCTAGTCGTTACTTTAAACCACCACCGTAAAACCCTATTACGCGATTACTGTTTTCTGTTTTAGTTCGAACACGAAGAAGGAATACAGTGACGAAGATGAGATGTTGATGATTATGTTAATGGTACATGATGATGGTGATGATAAATGAAGACGATTATGATTGACGATGTTATGATTTTATGAAACTAATAAAGAAAATTTCCTGTTTCTATCGAGCCCCACTGCAAATCAAACCGTCGCTGAAACTGTAGGGTTCCTGTCAATACGCAGCTCCTGTAGCCTAAATCACGATCCAGTTATTATGACCACATGTTGGGCTTATTCTATTTTATAGATTGGGCTTGTAAGAAAATTTTGGGCCACGAGTTACAAAACCATCGCTCCTATCTTCTGATTTTTACTCGACGGTTTCTGTTTCATGGTGATTCAATGATGATAAAATTAACATAAAGATGATGATGAATTAAGATAATGATGATGAGAGCATAATAATAATAATATGATTATGCTTATGGATCGATTGAAAAAAAAATTTTAGAGAAAGAAAATGGGAAACAGATTTATTATAGGGTTGATATATCTGAGCTGAGGTTTGAAGCAGAAATGTTAGGACAGTGAAATGGTTAAGCGTGTTGTTAAGTTAACGAGAGGTCGCGTGTTCGAGTCTTGGCAAGGGCATTTATTTATTTTTGGACCATTTCTAGTGAGGTAGCAATTTTTATTTATTTATTGTTATTACTATTTTTATTAATATAAATCTTTATTACTATGTTGCTAATATTATTACTGTAAATATAAATTTTATGTATACATATTATTATGTAGTTTTACTAATATTATGTTAATTATTATTATTAACTATGTGATTATTATTATTAAGGTAACATAGGATATTATCATTATTATTGTTAGTATTATCACTTAAAATATTTTTGTATTATCATGACTAACTTAATTATTATTAGTACTATTATTATCATTGTAGTTATTAAGATAGGTATTAGTATTATTATTATTATTTAAAAAAAATCATTATTTTTATAATTATTATTAATAGTAGTATATTATCATTATAAGTAAAAACAACTTTTATTACTATTATTGATATTATGTTACCAAATAAACATTTTGTATATAAATATATTTTTTAGTAATATTACATATAAGTATTTATTATTAACACGTTATATATAAATATTCATATATAACAAATTAAGTATTTTAATATAATACTAACCAAATATATATTAATATAACTATATAGATATTAATCATTTTGAATATATACACAAATTTAAATATATAATATATAAATTAAGATATGATAAATAAATTTGTTCGATTACGATTATGTGTATTAATAAATATACAAATTATATAGGTTCGTGAATCCGAGGCCAACCTTGCATTGTTCAATATAGTCATATGTATTTTTACTACAAAATACATTAGGTGAGTTTCATTATTCCCTTTTTATATACATTTTTGGGCTGAGAATACATGCAAATGCTTTAGTAACTGTTTTACAATAATTATATGCGTGAGTTTCATTACTCCTTTTTTACTCATTACATTTTTGGACTGAGAATACATGCAATGTTTTAATAACTATTTTACAATATTCATATGCGTTAGTTTCATTTGCCTTTTTACCCTTTATATTTTTGGGCTGAGAATACATGCGCAATTTTTATAAATGTTTTACGAAATAGACACAAGTAATCGAAACTACATTATATGGTTGAATTATCGAAATCGAATATGCCCCTTTTTATTAAGTCTGGTAATCTAAGAATTAGGGAACAAACACTCTAATTGACGCGAACTCTAAAGATAGATCTATCGGGCCCAACAAGCCCCATCCAAAGTACCGGATGCTTTAGTACTTCGAAATTTATATCATGTCCGAAGGAGGATCCCGGAATGATGGGGATATTCTTATATGCAAATTGTGAATGTCGGTTACCAGGTATACAATCCATATGAATGATATTTTTGTCTCTATGCATGGGACGTATGTTTATGAGAAATAGAAATATGAAATCTTGTGGTCTATTAAAATTATGAAATGATTATTTACGATAACCTAATGAACTCACCAACCTTTTGGTTGACACTTTAAAGCATGTTTATTCTCAGGTATGAAAGAAATCTTCCGCTGTGCATTTGCTCACTTTAAATATATTACTTGGAGTCATTCATGACATATTTCAAAAGACGTTGCATTCGAGTCATCGGGTTCATCAAGATTATTATTAAGATAATTATAATTAGATATATTATGAAATGGTATGCATGTCTGTCAACTTTAGATGTAATGAAAGATTGTCTTTTCAAAACGAATACAATGTTTGTAAAATGTATCATATAGAGGTCAAGTACCTCGCGATGTAATCAACTGTTGTGAATCGTTTATAATCGATATGGACTTCGTCCGGATGGATTAGGACGGGTCTTCACAGTTGGTATCAGAGCGATGGTCTTAGCGAACCAGGTCTTGCATTAGTGTGTCTTGCTGATAGTTGTTAGAATGCATTAGTGAGTCTGGACTTCGACCGTGTCTGCATGTCAAAAGTTTTGCTTATCAATTCGTGTCGGAAATCATCTACTTATCATCTTTAGGAAAATTACCTGCTTATCATTCTTAGTCTAGACACATCTTACTGCAATGATTGCATGAATAGTGTATAGACAAAATTCATATCCTAGCGTATCTGTTAATTCATATCTTATCGTATCTGTTACTGTAGACCTTGCCTGATATCTCCCGTAAATTTCTCCTTAATTTAAGGGATCCTGGTACTATATATATCTATGCAATTTATGCATTGAGAATACCATCCAACTATCAATTGCTGTCACTAAACTCTTCATACCAAAAACCTTTCCTGAGATCGCGTAAGGTGGCCTCTACGAATCGACCAAGTTCCTCTGACTCCGAAGACAGCGTGACTGGAGCACACCAACCAATCAACTACCGTGATTACTGGAGAAAATGAGGGTGGGTTCGCGACATACTTACCCTATGGAGAAGGGAAGAAGGTACTCCATATCATGAATCGAATCTACCACCTAACCTTGGAGTACTTGACCCGCTCACCGGTGAACCCGTTCGCAACACCGTTTATACCCTATTTGCAAGGATTTTTCGTCTTGAAGCTATCATTAACGGAACTAGAGAAGATATCCGACCTCTACCTCACACTGATAATCAACCAGGGTTAATAGAAGAAGTTAGAGAACTCTGAGCTCGAGTATTAACTTTAGAGAGCACGGTATACAATTTGCAATCATCAACAGTATCACCAACACCAGTAACATCACCAGCCTCAGCACCAATGGCACCAGTATCACCAACAACCCAAGTTTCAACAATCCATGCCTCCACATCTCATTCTGTACCTCGAGTATAATTATCGTTCCACGAATCATTCTACATCATTTATCTTCGTTCGACATGACGATTATGTAAACTCTAATGTTTTAGAGATTATGTATCATAGTTCTAATCGTAAATCTGATGAGTTTAATATCACATTGACTCATTAAATCCATAATTTCATCTGAAGAAAATATATATGTAAATATATTTTCATAAAGATTGTGATTTAAAATTCTTTCGTACAAACTGTTAATGGTAAAAATATTTTGACGGGTAGGTAATACCCGAGAAATATTTAAGATTTCACATTAATAAGTTACATTGTACATTCTTCGAATCTGATTCAACGGTCGATTACCATCCTACCTACATCTATTGATATACGAATCCGTTCACCACAGAATAACCATTTTCATTCAAATTCAATTTCATATTTGGATTTTTACTTACCAGAATCCAACAAGTGGCATAATGAAGAAATAATGGACACAATAAAAATTGATTAGAAACAGATTAATTAACAATATGAAATTCTATTAAGAATCCACGCTAACAAAATCCTAGCTAACTGTTCCTAGCTAACTGTTAATTCCGTATTACCATTTAATTATCGCAATTTATTTATCGCAGTTTATTTATCGCAATTTACATTCTCGCAATTTTATTTATCGTCATTTAATTTATGTTATTTACTTTACGCACTTTAATTATCGTCATTTAATTTCTGTTATTTATTTTACGCACTTTAAATATCGGGACACGTATACAAGGTTTTGACATATCATATCGACGCATCTATATATATTATTTGGAATCACCATAGACACTCTATATGCAGTAATGATCGAGTTCTCTATACAGGGTTGAGGTTGATTCTCAAATAATATATATACTTTGAGTTGTGATCGAGTCTGAGACATGTACACGGGTCACGATATTTATTAATTAATTCGAATATTATATATTAAACTATATATAAATTATTAGACAATTAACTGTGGACTATCGACTGTGGACTAATAGCATTGAACAATTAAAATGAATTAAAATATTGATTATAACATATGAAACTAAACAATTCTTCAAGTTTGCCACTTGATATCATCCTAAACCTCATTTGTATCTTGACGATTACGATCCGCGTTCAAACCTTTCATGATTCTTGAAAACACCTCAATCGAGAGGATGAACCAACCGCACTTCATCTACGGGAGAAAAGATTGATGCATATAGTTATGCACCTGAAAACACTCGTAACCTGAGTAAACGTTTAACACGTAAATGTGCTAATTCCTTTAGCGTTATTAGTACCGAAAATGACTTTGCATCTGCTGTTCGAGATAGCCAGTTTTGTCACAGCTCCAGCAGGACAACTTCGACTTTTCGTACGAAACAACCTTATTATAACGTTGATATATACGCGTGCTCTTTTATTGTTACTAGGGAACCTTTCATATTCCACCATATTACCATCAGCGTTTAATCATCTAAAAACACAATTTTCCTGAAACCACCTCGGATTAATAACCGATGATTCAGATATCATAGCATTAAATGCAGAGGAAACAGAAAAATGATAGATGGTCTAAACGACCAAAAATTTGATGATAAAGAAAGGAGTGTTGGGAACGCTCGATGGAAAATTAGGTATTGAAAAACAGATTGAGCTACCCATGAAGGAGACCAAGGACAAATACAAGAACCAAACCCTACATTAAAAAAAAAAAAAAAAAAAATTCAGGTAATTCTGGATCCGTTGAAATCTTAAGAGAATATCTTGCTCCGAAGTCATGTTAAAATCTTGCGGAAAATCTTTCTCCATCAACCATCGAACTTAGAAATTCCAAAATATCATCATCAATATCTTCGATATTTCTGAAGATAATTTCATAACTATTCTTATCTAAAATCATTAATCTCTTCGTGCAATCAGTGTTACATCATATAGAAACTGTTAGTTTCTATATTCTGTAAATTTTCGAGCTTAAAATATGAATGTTATTGAAGTAATGTTGGGAACTGATGTATGAGTTAGTATAATATAATGACACTTGATCAACGTGATTATAATACAGTAAGTCATGCTGAGTTTCTAAATGGAACATGATGATTCACAGATTATAACGTCATCATGTGCCATAACTCTTTCATTCTGCTTAACTTCTGAACATATCAAGAAAATATATTCTTGATAGTTCTATCCTCAGTGATTCAGGTAATTTGACAAAACAAATCGTGTTACTACCTTTCCTTTCTACCTTGTATATTATGATAATTCGAAACTCCATACCTATGAATTCTGGACCGTTACTTGCGAAAAGTAAACAAAAGCATGAAGCTCTGAAATAGAAAGGGGGTATAAATAGCAGCAAATAAGAGAGCGCATTAACTGTGGATGACAATAATTATAGAAAACAGAAGCAAGGACTTCGAAGTATAAGGGAAGATATAAAGCCCGATAACAACACAAAAATTCTAAATTGTGGATGTTAATACGAATAGCAATATAAAAATACGGTATAATTAAGAATAGTATCACTCCAAGGTGATAGTAGAAGTAAACAGATTTTTCTGGTGGAAGAACGAAAAGAAGGATGACAGAAATGATGATTAGGAAAATATCAAGGATTAGAATAGGATGAAGCATTTTTACGATCTTTTGGATGTATAAACTAAGAAACAAAGTAATGGGATTGTGAGAATAATGGAACGGAAAAAGTTTAATTTATAATGGAAATATCAGACGGAGAAATCGAGGCAGATCACCGTATTTAATTATAGATATCCTAATTTCCTTAAATCCCGAAGAATCAGATCTTATAGATTTCCAAGATTTTCTTTAAATCCCTTGAATTCCGGAATTCAACCAAGACAACGTCAAAAGTTAAAACGAAATTTCATTTATTCATTTCACTCTTTTGTGATAGCTTCATTCGAACGCTTCACCTAAATCGAGTCGTATTATCTATATTACTCAACAGTAATAAAACTCTATTTATCAGCTCAAATTCGTCATGAAAACATTTTTAATGTTAGCCATGACGACCTCACTCAAATTTCGAGACGAAATTTCTTTAACGGGCAGGTACTGTGATGACCCGGGAATTTCTGACCAAATTTAAACTTAATTCTTATATGATTCCAACACGATAAGCAAAGTCTGTAATGTTGAGTCTCAAAAACTTTGAACTGTTTTGTATATTCAATTGACCTTCGACCATTCTCGACGATTCACGAACAACTATATATAAATAGATACATATACATTAATTTGAAAATATTATTTGAAATAATATATGAGTTAATTGTTGGAAATAAATATGTAAAATAATATACGATATAATGAAAACTATTATTACAAATATATATATATATATATATATATATATATATATATATATATATATATATATATATATATATATATATATATATATATATATATATATATATATATGTATGTATATATGTATATAAATATGTATATAAATACTACTTGTAAATATATAAAATAATATTAAATCTATTTATTTAAAAATATATAATATATTTATGTGATAAAACTTGTTATTTAAAACTGATTGTATTTAGAGAAAGAGAGTAAATGGAAAATGATTGATTTCGAGCTTAATTAGTAAAAGTCGGTAACACTCGGTTGATGTTTTGTTAGTTTTAATATAGATATTATACATGATCATGAATGATTAATATAAAAGTTGGACTGTAAATCGATTACGAAGATGTTACATTTATTAAAAATATTTTTACCTTTTTAAGTTTAAATATTAGTACTCCGTACATATAAATTGGAACAGAAAATAAATAATTATCGAATCTTTTTGACCAGGTTTCAAACAGGTAATGAGTGAAATAATTAAATATATTTAATCTAAAATTTTGGGATTTTTAGGAACACTTTTATACGTTAATTGTTTAGCAATGGACACGATATAACCATGTGGGATAAACTGTCGGTAGATGAATCCAATTCACCCGGCTGCTAACTGTTTAATAATGGAATTAATGGAAAAGTACTGTGTTGCTTTTCTTTAGTTTACTTTCACTACTAACTAATATACATGAGAGATATACATATATATATATATATATCTCACTCTTCAGGTAATCACCAATTATCTTCATCACCCCACACCATAATAACCGCAAAACCTCACCACCACAACCTACAGCCTATCACCACCGGCCACAATCCACTTCAACCCTTGGAACACTTATCACCACCCATCACCGAGTACCACCATCACTATCTCTAACACCACCACCTTGATCATCTCCACTCCATCACCACCACAATATCACGTCTCTCTCTACTCCCTCTCTCTCTTTTTGTGTTATTTCTCAAAACCACCACCTTCTACCATCGACCAACATCACCACCAAGCTAGAACCACCTACTCAGCCATCGGCCATCTCTATATCACCACCGTACCACCATCTAAAGCCAACACAACAACCTTAAGGATATACACTGTCGCTGTTGTTTTTTTTTTCCACTTCTGTTCGATAACAAACACCACCATCACTACTAACCGTTAGTTTCTGTCTTCTTTGTGAATGCAACACCATAACAATCACCACTATTCAACCGTCACCACCACATCTGCAAACTACTACTGTAGCTATATCTCTATTCCCGTTTCTTCCCTTCCTTCCTTCTATTACAACTGTTATCACCGCCACATCACAGTACACTCTCTCCTGTTTCTGTTTCAGTTCATCTCGAAACAAAAACACAAAAACCAGGTGATGAACAGTGATGGGAAAATAAAGAAGAAAACGATTAATAGTCTCCTGCTACTGCTCCTGCTAGTCGTTACTTTAAACCACCACCGTAAAACCCTATTACGCGATTACTGTTTTCTGTTTTAGTTCGAACACGAAGAAGGAATACAGTAACGATGATGAGATGTTGATGATTATGTTAACATTACATGATGATGGTGATGATAAATGAAGACGATTATGATTAACGATGTTATGATTTTATGAAACTAATAAAGAAAATTTCCTGTTTCTATCGAGCCCCACTGCAAATCAAACCGTCGCTGAAACTGTAGGGTTCCTGTCAATACGCAGCTCCTGTAGCCTAAATCACGATCCAGTTATTATGACCTACATCATGTTGGGCTTATTCTATTTTATAGATTGGGCTTGTAAGAAAATTTTGGGCCACGAGTTACAAAACCATCGCTCCTATCTTCTGATTTTTACTCGACGGTTTCTGTTTCATGGTGATTCAATGATGATAAAATTAACATAAAGATGATGATGAATTAAGATAATGATGATGAGAGCATGATAATAATAATATGATTATGCTTATGGATCGATTGAAAAAAAAATTTTAGAGAAAGAAAATGGGAAACAGATTTATTATCGGGTTGATATATCTGAGCTGAGGTTTGAAGCAGAAATGTTAGGACAGTGAAATGGTTAAGCGTGTTGTTAAGTTAACGAGAGGTCGCGTGTTCGAGTCTTGGCAAGGGCATTTATTTATTTTTGGACCATTTCTAGTGAGGTAGCAATTTTTTATTTATTTATTGTTATTACTATTTTTATTAATATAAATCTTTATTACTATGTTGCTAATATTATTACTATAAATATAAATTTTATGTATACATATTATTATGTAGTTTTACTAATATTATGTTAATTATTATTATTAACTATGTGATTATTATTATTAAGGTAACATAGGATATTATCATTATTATTGTTAGTATTATCACTTAAAATATTTTTGTATTATCATGACTAACTTAATTATTATTAGTACTATTATTATCATTGTAGTTATTAAGATAGGTATTAGTATTATTATTATTATTTAAAAAAATCATTATTTTTATAATTATTATTAATAGTAGTATATTATCATTATAAGCAAAAACAACTTTTATTACTATTATTGATATTATGTTACCAAATAAACATTTTGTATATAAATATATTTTTTAGTAATATTACATATAAGTATTTATTATTAACACGTTATATATAAATATTCATATATAACAAATTAAGTATTTTAATATAATACTAACCAAATATATATTAATATAACTATATAGATATTAATCATTTTGAATATATACACAAATTTAAATATATAATATATAAATTAAGATATGATAAATAAATTTGTTCGATTACGATTATGTGTATTAATAAATATACAAATTATATAGGTTCGTGAATCCGAGGCCAACCTTGCATTGTTCAATATAGTCATATGTATTTTTACTACAAAATACATTAGGTGAGTTTCATTATTCCCTTTTTATATACATTTTTGGGCTGAGAATACATGCAAATGCTTTAGTAACTGTTTTACAATAATTATATACGTGAGTTTCATTACTCCTTTTTTACTCATTACATTTTTGGACTGAGAATACATGCAATGTTTTAATAACTATTTTACAATATTCATATGCGTGAGTTTCATTTGCCTTTTTACCCTTTATATTTTTGGGCTGAGAATACATGCGCAATTTTTATAAATGTTTTACGAAATAGACAAAAGTAATCGAAACTACATTATATGGTTGAATTATCGAAATCGAATATGCCCCATTTTATTAAGTTTGGTAATCTAAGAATTAGGGAACAGACACCCTAATTGACGCGAACTCTAAAGATAGATCTATCGGGCCCAACAAGCCCCATCCAAAGTACCGGATGCTTTAGTACTTCGAAATTTATATCATGTCCGAAGGAGGATCCCGGAATGATGGGGATATTCCTATATGCAAATTGTGAATGTCGGTTACCAGGTGTACAATCCATATGAATGATATTTTTGTCTCTATGCATGGGACGTATGTTTATGAGAAATAGAAATATGAAATCTTGTGGTCTATTAAAATTATGAAATGATTATTTACGATAAACTAATGAACTCACCAACCTTTTGGTTGACACTTTAAAGCATATTTATTCTCAGGTATGAAAGAAATCTTTCGCTGTGCATTTGCTCACTTTAAAGATATTACTTGGAGTCATTCATGACATATTTCAAAAGACGTTGCATTCGAGTCGTCGAGTTCATCAAGATTATTATTAAGATAATTATAATTAGATATATTATGAAATGGTATGCATGTCTGTCAACTTTAGATGTAATGAAAGATTGTCTTTTCAAAATGAATGCAATGTTTGTAAAATGTATCATATAGAGGTCAAGTACCTCGCGATGTAATCAACTGTTGTGAATCGTTTATAATCGATATGGACTTCGTCCTGATGGATTAGGATGGGTCTTCACATCAACGGTGTTTGGTAAACTGATATTTGTAAGAAGACCTTGCAAACGAGATGGTGGACACTTTGGACGTGGTGGGACCAGGACAGAGTCTCCGGTGATGATTACCCCTAATCAACCTGTCACTGATCGGATGAGCTTGAGTGTGTTAATTGTCGATTCTGCTCCCTTGAGGGAGGGTAAGGTTTTGGAGTTCCTCTCTTTGTGTAAAGCTACCGTGACCAATTTCATGAAGATGGGTACATTCGCTGGGGTGATTGAATGTACTGATTTGACCTCGTTCTCCAATGTTCTAGAAAAGGGTTCGGGGTCTGGTTTTGATTTGGTGATCCCTTTTTCTACTAAGGCGGATTTTTTCTTCAGGTTTGTTTGGGTCGAGGTAAGAGGTCTTCTGGTCAAATTCATCTCCGATGAGAATATTAAGGCTATTGCGGGCATGGTGGGAACGGTGGTGAAGGTGGCTCAACCCTTGGATGGTGGTCTTAGCCTTGGCTCTGTTTTTGTGTTCGTTGAAACCTCCGGTGTTAAACATATCCATGATCTTATTCCGGTGACTTTTGTCACCAATAATCTTGTCAAAGGACATATTTGGGTCAACGAGATCTCTGATGTGTCGGTTGTGGATAGATGATATTGCTCAATAACATCATATATATCTATCGCAATATCACTAAAAACGCTCTAGAATCAAAGATGATGAAGGTGTTCTACAAGCTATAGGCCAAGATGTACAAATTCGTATCGGAAGAATGATTTACAAAGAATTTTGATGATTTATGACATTGGTTGATCCCGATACGAGTTAGGGTCAAGATAGCACTCTAAAATGATAAAACAAGGCTTCCGATATGTTAGGGTTCGTCCAAATGAAGTAATATTGAAAAGAAAATGTAACAGTCAAAATTGGCACGACGGGACGCCGTCTAGGTTTGTCGGGACGCCGTCTAGCTCTGTTTAGTGGGACGCCATCCTGAACTTTGGGACGCCGTCTAGCTCTGTTTAGTGGGATGCCGTCCTGAATTTTGGGACGCCGTCTAGCTCTGTTTAGTGGGACGCCGTCCTGAATTTTGGGACGACGTCCCGTAGTAGGTGTAGCCAACTTTTTGACTTTTTACCTACTCTCTCCACTTTAAAACTTCAGTTTTTGAGGGACTGTTTCATCAGAATACGAACCAGAGAGTTTAGAGGCGATTTTCAGGAGCAAATTAGAGAACTCCAACCTCTTTGAAGAGGCTCAACATCAAGGCATCATCCATCAAAACCTTCTTCATCCAAGAACTCTTGTTCTTGTAGGTTATTTACTTGTTCTCAGCAATGATTTCAGTTAATAATTTGATTGTATTGTTGTCTGTTACCATGATTGTTGGCTAGTTTCTATAATGTTTGTCTAGATTAATAACCAAGGTATTGGATGTAATCTTATTGATTGAATGTATTATGCGTGATAGATTGAAGCTTGAATTAAGAACCATGCTTATTGTTGTTAAAATCATTTGTATCTAGTTAATTGATATGTTGTTGATAAAGAGAACTCTTGTTGATGTATCATATTGATTTACAATCAACTTGTCTTAGATTGATTGTTTGCTAAACCGGACCAAGGGGGTAAACTAGATTAAAACGGTTAAACAAAATAGGAATGAATTGTGTAGAGCGAACGCAAAGACAATTGTTATTCAAGTCTTTGATCTTGTTGATCAACTAGTCACAAACGAAAAGGTCTAAGTAATAGGGAACCCTCGCTTAGTAATTCTAGTTTGAGTACTTGCTAAAGAGAACTCTTGGCGAGTCAATTTAGGTGATTAGCATGCTTATAGTTATTTGATTACAAATACAAGAACCATAGTGAAAAGGGAACCCTTGATCTTGTTATTGTATTTGCGTGTTTATCCGAGAGAACTCTTAGTGAACCTATTAGATAACTACACACATAATTATTCAATCAGGACTTAATATCTAAAAATACATCCAATACCGAGGGTAAAATATCTAGATAAACATTTCATCTCTTTGATTTAATTCAAAACTATCTTACTTGCTTTATTTGCATTTATTCTCATTTCATAAACTTAAAAGACAAAAATATTGTTTTTACATTTAACCTTCTTTGATTTGGCTAAATCGTTAAATAGCCACCAAAACATAAAACTTGTACTTTTAACTTTCATTCACTTAGTTAATCATAATATAGTTTCTAATTCTAGTTTGACTGATATAACTGTCCTTGGAACGATACACGGAACTAAACCAGTTACTATACTACTACACGATCGGGTACACTGCCCGTTAGTGTGTAGCAATCTCTAAAACCGGTATTTTCCATACGATAATTCATATACCACTTTTCGCACATCAAGTTTTTGGCGCCGCTGCCGGGGACAGTTTTGTGTCAAAATAGAATTATTAACTGATTTGTGATTAAGTAGTTTCTTAATTATTTTAAATTTTTAATAATCTTTGATTTTTAAACTTATAGAATCGGTATGTTTAATAATTTTTGTTAGTTGTGTGATTGACAGTTTATAGGTCGCATATGCCACATACCCGAAGTTCAGAATCTCCATTACTTACACCGTTTACAGAACCTGATAGAAAGCTTGGTAGGATTTCAAAAGAAGTACTTGAAATTTTTGAATCTTCATCAAAGCAAGAAACCTTTGATTCAGAATCAAGTACGACCAAGCCTCGATATTCAGACTTTGGTAAACCCGTTCAACCCCCAAATTTTGAAATGGAAGGAGAAAGACCGTTGGTACCACGACAATCAATGGCAGCAAAGATGAAAGCAACCCGGACCGGACAAGGTAGTGCTATTACTCCACCTACTGGTGAGGTAACTTTTGAAATAAAAGGACCTATTCTTCAAATGATTAATAACAGGTGTCAATTTGGTGGTGGTCCGAATGAAGATGCAAACGAACATATTCGTCTCTTTCAAGAGATATGTCTTCTATTTAAACTTAAACCAGAAACTGACCAGGCCATATTATTAAGACTTTTCCCTTGGACACTCCAAGGGGAAGCACGAAGTTGGTTAGATTCATTGGCCGAGGCTACGATAGAAACGTGGGATGGTATGTTGGAAAAATTTCTTAAGAAATATTTTCCAGCATCCAAGTCCGCGACACTCCAACACGAAATTACCCAATTCTGTCAAAAGCCGATGGAAACCCTGTACGAAGCATGGAATCGATTTTCCAAAATGCTAAGAAGTTGTCCAAACCATGGTTTGGATACCTTTCAAAAGGTCCAAATCTTTTACAAAGGTTGTGATGTAGCAACCCGAATTTCAATTGACCAAGCGGCCGGTGGTTCTCTTATGGACAAAACCGAGCAAGAGGCTTATGAGATAATCGAGAAACTAGCCGATTATTCTCATGAGTGGCATCAAGAACGCCCAATTACTCGAAATGCTCAAGTCCAAAGCGCCGGTGCTTATGATGACTTAAGCTCCCTAGGTGTAAAAATAGATGGTGTTGTCCGAAACATGGACAAAATCACCAAGGAAATCCATAGTATGAAAGTAGGTTGTGAATACTGTGGAGGTCTCCACTTAGGAAAAGATTGTGATGCCGGGTTAACCATGGCTAAAAAAGAAGAAGTGGCTTTCATAAGCCAAAGAAATAATAACCAGTTTCAGGGAAGAGCCCAATTTAACCGGAACTTTAACAACCCCTACAACCCTCAAGGTCAAACTTCCAATTTTCAACAAGGGTCAGGTAGTGGGTTCCAACAACAAACTCCGGGTTTTTACCAAAAACCCCAACAGGAAGAGAAAAAGTCAAATTTAGAGAGTATGTTAGAAAAGTTAATTACATCACAAACTCAGCTTGTCACAAATATAAACCAAACCAACGAGAAAAACGAACATCAATTTAGAAACCAACAAGCATCAATTCAAAATTTAGAAAAACAAATGAGTGGTTTAGCCAATTTACTGAGCGAGAGGAAACCAGGTAGTTTACCGGGCGATACCAGTAAAAACCCACGAAATGAGCACGCAAATGTTATCACCACACGGAGTGGTCTAGCATACGATGCTCCAAAAATGCCCGAAAATTCTGATTTCAGGGTTCCATTGAACCAAAATGATGAACCGGTTAAGGAGCCGGAAAAAGTGGTTGAAAAGGAAGAACGGGAAAAACCCGTAGTGAAACCATATCAACCACCGCTCCCATACCCAAGAAAACAACAACAAGAGAGGCTAGAGGCCGAAAGGTCAAAATTCCTAGATATGTTTAAACAAATTAACATAAACATGCCTTTCATTGATGTAATCTCAGGTATGCCCAAGTATGCTAAGTTTTTAAAAGACTTACTTACTAATCGGAAGAAAATGGAGGAACTTTCATCCGTCACCATGAATGCAAATTGTTCAGCAATTTTGATGAACAAAATACCGAAAAAGTTAGCTGATCCTGGAAGTTTTACCATACCATGTCTCCTGGGAGATTTGGAATGCATTAAAGCATTAGCGGATTTAGGGGCTAGCATAAATTTAATGCCTTATTCATTATATGTTAAGCTAAATCCCGGGGAACTGAAACCAACTCGAATGGCAATCCGACTAGCAGACCGCTCTGTTAAATTCCCTCGTGGAATTTTAGAGAATATGTTAGTAAAAGTCGGTACCCTAGTATTTCCGGCTGATTTTGTAATTCTAGACATGGAGGAGGACACACGTGTGCCTCTTATATTAGGTCGACCTTTCCTCAATACCGCTAGAGCTATGATAGATGTTCATGGGCAGAAATTGACCCTTAGTATTGAGGATATGAAGGTTACCTTTTCCGTTGACCATGCCTTGCAATACCCCGAGTCTACTGATGATCAATGTTATTATTTGCAAACCGTAGACACATATTCGGAGTTATTGCAGGAATTTCCAGAATTGCACGGTACATGAGAATGCATTTTTGCGGAAGGTGATGATGAAACAATGGTGGAAGAAGTGGAGATGTTGACCACTTTGATGGCTAACGGGTATGAGCCAAATGATGAAGAGTACAGAAAGTTGGATTTAGGAAATGAATACCGATGTAAAACATTGATTGAAGAACCTCCCGTTTTGGAACTAAAGCCACTTCCAAGTCACTTGGAATATGCTTACCTACAAGAAGGTTCTACTCTCCCGGTGATCATTTCATCCGAACTCTCTGTAAGTGAGAAATCTAAGCTTGTTTCCATGTTAAAAGCCCATAAAACGGCTCTAGCATGGAAAATTCATGACATCAAGGGTATAAGTCCCTCTTATTGTACACATAAGATATTAATGGAAGATAACTATAAGCCGTGTGTACAAAGACAAAGGCGACTCAACCCCAATATGCAAGAAGTTGTTAAGAAGGAGATTGTAAAACTCCTAGATGCGGGTCTTATTTATCCAATTTCGGATAGTCCTTGGGTGAGTCCGGTCCAATGCGTGCCCAAAAAGGGTGGCATGACCGTTGTCACAAATGAAGACGACCAATTAATTTCTACCAGGACTATCACGGGTTGGAGGGTATGCATTGATTACAGGAAATTAAATGATGCTACCCGAAAAGACCATTTTCCCCTTCCTTACATTGATCAAATGTTGGAAAGATTAGCGGGAAAGAATTTTTATTGTTTTCTTGACGGTTTCTCGGGATATTTCCAAATCCCTATAGCACCCGAGGACCAAGAGAAAACGACCTTTACATGTCCTTATGGTACTTTCTCCTATCGGCGTATGCCTTTTGGCTTATGCAATGCTCCTGCTACCTTTCAAAGGTGTATGGTAGCTATTTTTCATGACATGATTGAAGACTTTATGGAAGTATTCATGGATGACTTCTCAGTCTTCGGTGATTCTTTTGACTCATGTCTTAAAAATCTTGAGCTTATGTTGATTAGGTGTGAAGAATCAAATCTTGTACTAAACTGGGAAAAATGCCATTTTATGGTAAAAGAGGGAATTGTATTGGGTCATAAAATTTCTTGTGCAGGTCTTGAGGTGGATCGGGCTAAAGTGGAAGTAATAGCCAAATTACCACCACCAACGAATGTGAAAGGTGTTAGAAGTTTTCTGGGGCACGCCGGTTTTTACCGGCGGTTCATTAAAGATTTTTCCAAAATTGCAACTCCCATGAACAAACTTCTTGAGAAGGACGCTCCATTTGTCTTTACGGACGAGTGTCTTACCGCCTTTAATCTTCTTAAAGCAAAGCTCACGCAGTCACCGATTCTCATATCGCCGAATTGGTCAATACCATTCGAACTTATGTGTGACGCCAGTGACTTTGCTATTGGTGCCGTCTTGGGGCAAAGAATAGAAAAACATTTCAAGCCCATTTACTATGCTAGTAAGACACTGCAAGGAGCCCAACTTAATTACACTACCACCGAGAAGGAACTCCTTGCAATCGTCTTTTCGTTTGACAAATTCCGATCCTATTTAGTGCTAGCAAAGACGGTTGTCTACACAGACCACTCTGCATTAAAGTACTTGCTTTCTAAGCAAGATGCTAAACCCCGTTTAATACGTTGGGTCTTGCTTTTGCAAGAATTCGACATCGATATAAAAGATAAAAAGGGTGCCAAAAACCTAGCTGCCGATCACCTTTCTCGACTTGAGAACCCGAATCTTGGGGTTCTACATGAGACCGTTATCCAAGATAATTTTCCTGATGAAAATCTCATGAGAGTTGAGAAAATTAATGATCCATGGTTTGTAGACATTGCCAACTATCTTGCGGGTGGATTCCTAGAAACCGGTATGTCACACCAGAAAAGAAAGAAATTCTTTAGTGATTTAAAATACTATTTTTGGGAACACCCATATCTCTTTAAACAGTGTCCCGATGGGATAATCCGTCGGTGTGTTTCGGGGAAGGAATGCACCGAAATTCTGCTTGACTGTCACCTTGGTCCAACAGGTGGGCACTTTGGTCCCCAAATCACGGGGAAGAAAGTTTACGAGGCCGGTTTCTATTGGCCTACCATATTCAAAGATGCCTACGCTGTCTGTAAAGCTTGTGACGCGTGCCAACGGGCCGGTCAAATAACTAAACGGGATGAAATGCCTCAACAAAGCATCCAAGTATGCGAGGTGTTCGATGTTTGGGGAATTGACTTTATGGGCCCCTTTCCAAAATCTCATTCTTACCTCTACATACTTGTCGCCATAGATTATGTTTCTAAATGGGCGGAGGCAAAACCTCTACCAACAAATGATGGCCGAGTAGTGGTAAACTTTTTGATGGAACTTTTCTCTAGGTTCGGCACACCAAAAGCTCTTATAAGTGACCGGGGCACCCACTTTTGCAATAAGCAATTGGAAAAGGTGTTGAAAAGATATGGAGTAATCCATAAAATTTCGACATCTTATCATCCCCAAACGAGTGGGCAAGTAGAAAACACCAACCGGTCATTAAAACGCATACTTGAAAAGACCGTTGGTGCCAATCCAAAAGAGTGGTCAACCAAGTTAAACGATGCATTGTGGGCCTTTCGCACGGCCTACAAAACACCGATTGGAACAACTCCTTTCCGTATGGTATACGGAAAAGCATGCCATCTCCCGTTGGAGATTGAACATAAAGCACATTGGGCGCTAAGGGCATGCAATTTGGATTACCAAGAAGCGGGTCGGTTACGTTTGACCCAACTAAATGAATTAGACGAGTTGAGGCTTGAAGCCTATGACAACTCTCTAATTTACAAGAAAAAACCCAAACAATGGCACGACAAAAGATTGAAACGTCCAAAGGAATTCATGGAAGGCGATCGTGTCCTTGTTTATAATTCCCGTTTCAAGTTATCACCCGGAAAGCTTAAGTCCCGATGGACGGGACCGTTTGTTGTTAGAAAGGTGTACCCTTATGGTACAGTCGAAATGGAGAACGGGAAGGGTGATATTTTTAAAGTGAATGGCCACCGGGTCAAACACTATGTTGATGGTCCCCTAGAAATTGAGGATGAGGTTAGCCTCAACTTCAAGAAAAACGCCTAAATCTAAATGGGGACGAGTTTGGTGAACGACTCGTGAAAAAAAAAAAAAAAAACTGGTTCACAATTGTAATTAGGTTTGTATTGTGTGCACGATAAATTTTAGTTTGGTACAAAATGATTAACGTATGACCTCTAAACACGCGCGACTCAGAAAATCTGATCAGTGAGTTTTAGTGTAACAGGACGCCGTCCTAAATGTCAAGACGCCGTCCCGTTTTACAAACCTAGACGCCGTCCTAAATATCAAGACGCCGTCCCACTTCTTTATCCTAGACGCCGTCTAGATATCCAGGACGACGTCCTGACCCCCTGACTCAGAAAAATTAGACGTTTTAAAACACCTACCCACTCATTTCTTATCCACAAAACACACTCTTCTCTATTTTTCTCTGCCCTAACACGAACCACTCTCCAAAAACCCTAATCTCTACCTCAAATTCGCGATTTCTTCTTCAAATTCAAGCTTCAAATCATGAACTTTTTGGTATGGATACTCCATTTTTACACTTTTCTTTATCAATTACTTGAATTGTATGTCTATATCTATAAATTGGTAAAGGATAAGTGTGGGGTGTTTGATTTGCATGATTATTGTTAAGATTAACATACCTTAGTAGTTTAATTGCCCTTAATGTGTTTATTTTGCAAAGATTACATGTTTTAAGGGTTTGTTCATGATTCTAGGGTTTGTAGAAATTAAATCCGAATTTGGGATGCTTAATTTATGATGTTGAGTTTATGTATGATGTTTATGATTCTTGTGAAGTATATGATTGTGTTGGTGATGTTGATGTCAACTTGGCCGGGTCATTTTTGAATGTTAGTGAATTTCTAAGCATATTATTGAATTGTAATGAATTTATGAAATGTGTATGCTTGTTTTTCATTTGTAAGGGCCTGTTGAATCAAATTAATGGAATGGAATGCCATAATGTATGATGTTAAGATGGTCATTTGAGCTAAAAATTGTGAAAATTGTATTATGATTTGTGATGAATATGATTAGAATGCAAAGTTAAATGTTATGACCTATGACACAACATACTTGAATCTTTGAGTCCTAAGTTTGTGCTACATTACGAAGTTATGATTTTCATTTTTTTGAAGGTGTATTAACGAATTCATGTTGACTTTGGTTGACTTTGGTTTAAAATTGTGAACATGCACTTTCGTTTAAATGAATCATAATGCTTTTGAACTAGGAATTGAATGATGAAGTTCTCCTACTACTCGGTTATGTTTTTAGCTAACATTAACACAACGGTTTCTATGTTCTTTTGGTTTGGTGTATAATGTTTTGCAGGGACAATCAAGCAGAGGAGGACCGGCAAAAAGAGGAAGGACAGCAGGTTTGGCTCCTCCACGACAACCACCACCACCACAACAACAACATCATTCATCATCGTCTTCCGGAGAAGAAGAGGAGGAGGATCTAAACGATCCTCGAGTTTGGTTAACACATGTTCAGAACGACGAAGACTACACCGAAACGTTTGAAAGAATAAACCGCAGGCCGATTAATGCCACTTGGTATTTTTTCTGGGGGCCATTGGAAGAAGCGGGCATGCGCCGACATGTTTCTAATTTACTCGCCATTCCTTACGGTAGAGTAGTCACCCACGTTTGGGAACAGGTTTTTAGCATCAATGAACCAATCTATCCGGTGCTGCTTAAAGAATTTTACTCTACCATGCGGTTTAACAATGTCAGCGATTATTTATCGAATGAGTTTCTACAGTTTCGTCTCGGGGGCCAAGATAGGGGTATAAGCAGTTTACAGCTTTGTAGAGTTCTGGGAATTTTTGAGGAATTCACCGATAATCAGTTAGGTGAATATTTGCGGGCTTCTGATTACGTTGGCCGGCATGTTTTTGATGACACCTCTTATTGGCGCAGAATTTGTAAGCCAAATATTGCGCCTGCACATTTTAGATCAAGCAAGCACAGGTACAACGAAATCGCAGCCCGGGATGATAAGCTGCTTCATCGACTCATCGCATGCACGTTTAATGCGAGGATTGAGGGTAATGAGAAGGTGAAAACATTAGATTTGTGGATTATGGATCAAATCAAGCGGGGTTCCTATACCGACATTCCTGGGCTAATCGGTAATTATTTCCTTGCCATTGCGACTGAGACACGGCTACAGAAGCCACTTCTGGGAGGCCACTACATCACCCGAATTGCCCGACATTTTAACATTGATTTCAGTAGATTACAGGAGTACACGAGCGTAATGAAACCATTAAAAAGGTTTTTTATATTAATGCTGAAATCATTATGAAAGATAGAAATGGGCATTTGGTGCCTTTTGTGGCAGATGGTGCAGGTGACGCAAGTGGCAGTGGTGTTCAGCAAGAGCAGCGGCAGGAAGAGGAGGCAGAAATGGAGGCACAGACTAATGTGGGTGAACAGGTTCCGTGGCATCCGTCCCAATCAAGTTGGGACAGTTTGGTTGGTAGTGTTAATAACATGAGGTTGAGCCCGAACGAACAAAGGATGCACAACGATCGAATGTGGGATAGTCAGCAGCGAATGGAGCAACGACAGATTGCTCAAGTGCACGATCAGGGATGGATGAGTTATGGTATTGATTGGAATAACCATAACTCAGAGTTGTTTTATTCCAACCCCGAGCAGTACTATGGGACGACACGTCTGACACCCCAATATTACACGGATCCTCAAAACCCACCTCCGCCTCACCCGATTTATGATAATACCGCTGCGTTTCAGGATGCTCGGAACAGATTTGAGCAGCAATATCCACAGGGACGCCCGTACAGAGATGGTTCGGGTAATTATTTTTGGCCGTTTGATAACTAGGCCTGCGTGCCTTTGATCATTTTGTACTTTGTTTTGAGACAATTTAATTTGTGCGGTGTGATTTTAGACAATATTTTGGTTTGTAATAATTTACTAATGGTGTGGTTTGATAAACGGTTGTGGTTGTAAAAACACCGTTATTTTTATTATGATTTGTGTGGTTTGTTAATTTGTGCAGCATGATTGAACTTCAAAGACTGGCATTAAGTTCAGCGACATTTGATATTATGATATGTGTATGATGATAATCGCGGAATGGACGATGCTCTTATGCTGGCAGTAAGTTCAGCGGCATCCGTCTACATATTCCACGATTTACAGGTTAAAAATTGAAAATTTCTACAATCACCCTATCACTTTGCCCTCTAAATTTAATCCTTTTTGTGATTTCATGCAATGAGGGCCTTGCATGATCTCAAGTGTGGGGTGGGGAATAGAAATTTATCGGGAACTCGTTTCACAAAAATTAAGGCGTTTATTATAAAATTTTAAAATTTTCATGTAAGCCTTAAAAACGATTAAAAGCCCAAAAACCACGTTATACACATTATGGTCTTAAAATCTAGAAAATAAATGTTGGTTTACATTTTAAATTATTAATAGTCTTTGAAGTTGCACTATCATTCAATTATTTGAATGAAAATCCTACTAGTTTAGTAAGCTAACTTGTAGGTCACTTGTACCAAAACGAGTGTAAACCGTGAGAGAGCGGTGATTGTATAGCGTGGTCGGAAACCGGATCTCGCGCCAGATCGAAAACCTTAAGGACGATCCTCATTGTTTCTCCTAACAAGGACAATGTTGCGTCCTACCACCTATTATAACCAATAGGATGTATCTGTTCCATCCTCAAGGAAGTAAAGTCTTCCGAATGACACACTTACTGATTCAATTCAGAAGATGTAGTCCAGACCAGTTGTAGGGTGACAAAAAACTCTTGAAAAGTCATTACTAACATCGACTGGAAATCTACCAGGCCTCAACGTCAAACAGGGAAACTGGTAGTCAAGGTTTGTCTCAATGAGGGGGATTAACTAGTAAAACGGGGGGCACCATGTATACACAAAATGTTAGTGATTTATCAGATCCCCGGAAGGATAACCTCCAGAAAGGTAATATATCAGCTTTTAAGCCTGGTGAACTTCAATCTTTATGATTGACTTAACGGATTAGATGATTACCTCATGATTATCGATGATATCCGGACGTAATGTGTATCCTCCTAAGCACATTATTTTCTACCGACATCTCGCGATGTTAGGTACCGTGGGAGGGATTGGCTTGACCAATAGCGGGAAACCCGCACTCATTTTTCA
The DNA here is from genome assembly GCF_046630445.1 of Rutidosis leptorrhynchoides. Taxonomy (NCBI): domain Eukaryota; kingdom Viridiplantae; phylum Streptophyta; class Magnoliopsida; order Asterales; family Asteraceae; genus Rutidosis; species Rutidosis leptorrhynchoides. The sequence goes on from NC_092333.1 coordinate 27,361,611, forward strand.
AAATTCAGAAAAATCCGACAAAATCGGAAAACGTGTCTAGTATTAAAAACTAGCATGATATTTTCAAAACCATAAAACGTTTTTATCAAGGTCCTGATTTCCCTAGGATCAAATTTTTCGGATACTTGGCTCTAATCTCCCAAAAATGTGTGTGTGTGTTTCCATCGTGTATATAGCGTGCGTGTGATTTCAATAAAAGTGTACTGTACTTAAAGCGTGTGTTTCATATAGTGTGAGTTGTGTTTCATATCAACGTGTGTGTTTCGTGTGCTTCGAATGATTCATGTAATGTTTGTAATATATATTGTGTGATTGTATTTGATAATTGTTCCACTTTGTAAAGAAAGAATTGCTTGAGGACAAGCAAGGTTTAAGTGTGGGGTGTTTTGATATTGCTCAATAACATCATATATATCTATCGCAATATCACTAAAAACGCTCTAGAATCAAAGATGATGAAGGTGTTCTACAAGCTATAGGCCAAGATGTACAAATTCGTATCGGAAGAATGATTTACAAAGAATTTTGATGATTTATGACATTGGTTGATCCCGATACGAGTTAGGGTCAAGATAGCACTCTAAAATGATAAAACAAGGCTTCCGATATGTTAGGGTTCGTCCAAATGAAGTAATATTGAAAAGAAAACGTAACAGTCAAAATTGGCACGACGGGACACCGTCTAGGTTTGTCGGGACTCCGTCTAGCTCTGTTTAGTGGGACGCCGTCCTGAACTTTGGGACGCCGTCTAGCTCTGTTTAGTGGGACGCCGTCCTGAATTTTGGGACGCCGTCTAGCTCTGTTTAGTGGGACGCCGTCCTGAATTTTGGGACGACGTCCCGTAGTAGGTGTAGCCGACTTTTTGACTTTTTACCTACTCTCTCCACTTTAAAACTTCAGTTTTTGAGGGACTGTTTCATCAGAATACGAACCAGAGAGTTTAGAGGCGATTTTCAGGAGCAAATTGGAGAACTCCAACCTCTTTGAAGAGGCTCAACATCAAGGCATCATCCATCAAAACCTTCTTCATCCAAGAACTCTTATTCTTGTAGGTTATTTACTTGTTCTCAGCAATGATTTCAGTTAATAATTTGATTGTATTGTTGTCTGTTACCATGATTGTTGGCTAGTTTCTATAATGTTTGTCTAGATTAATAACCAAGGTATTGGATGTAATCTTATTGATTGAATGTATTATGCGTGATAGATTGAAGCTTGAATTAAGAACCATGCTTATTGTTGTTAAAATCATTTGTATCTAGTTAATTGATATGTTGTTGATAAAGAGAACTCTTGTTGATGTATCATATTGATTTACAATCAACTTGTCTTAGATTGATTGTTTGCTAAACCGGACCAAGGGGGTAAACTAGATTAAAACGGTTAAACAAAATAGGAATGAATTGTGTAGAGCGAACGCAAAGACAATTGTTATTCAAGTCTTTGATCTTGTTGATCAACTAGTCACAAACGAAAAGGTCTAAGTAATAGGGAACCCTCGCTTAGTAATTCTAGTTTGAGTACTTGCTAAAGAGAACTCTTGGCGAGTCAATTTAGGTGATTAGCATGCTTATAGTTATTTGATTACAAATACAAGAACCATAGTGAAAAGGGAACCCTTGATCTTGTTATTGTATTTGCGTGTTTATCCGAGAGAACTCTTAGTGAACCTATTAGATAACTACACACATAATTATTCAATCAGGACTTAATATCTAAAAATACATCCAATACCGAGGGTAAAATATCTAGATAAACATTTCATCTCTTTGATTTAATTCAAAACTATCTTACTTGCTTTATTTGCATTTATTCTCATTTCATAAACTTAAAAGACAAAAATATTGTTTTTACATTTAACCTTCTTTGATTTGGCTAAATCGTTAAATAGCCACCAAAACATAAAACTTGTACTTTTAACTTTCATTCACTTAGTTAATCATAATATAGTTTCTAATTCTAGTTTGACTGATATAACTGTCCTTGGAACGATACACGGAACTAAACCAGTTACTATACTACTACACGATCGGGTACACTGCCCGTTAGTGTGTAGCAATCTCTAAAACCGGTATTTTCCATACGATAATTCATATACCACTTTTCGCGCATCAATAGACTTCAGTCATCTTCTTTTTCAGATAATTTCGTGCAATTGGTTAATGATTCGGTTCTGAATGTGGGTCAGACTGAAGGTGATCAGGTTACTTCGGATACTCCCTTTGTGTTTGGTGGTGGTGTTGGTCAAGACGATATAGGTATGGGGAATGAAGAGGTCGAGGTCATTTGTTCGTCTCCGTTGGCAATGGGTAAGAATTGTAGTGACAACGTCAAGTCGTCGGTTATAGATGGTATGAGTATTGGTAGATCTTCCTCTGTTTCTTTCTCGTTAGATAAGGTACAAGCCGCTTTGGACTCTCAAGGTTTTCGTAAACGTAAACGGACTAAGGTTAGTAGTTCAGGTGGCGGGTCAGATCGTGTTGTTGTTTTGGGGATTGCGAAGGGTGGTTTGGCTGGGCAAGATGTTCAGGTGGAAGATGACTGTGATGTTCGAGTGAATTTGAGTAATAAGCTTGATGGATTACTTACGGGTCGTGGGGTGGGTTTGAGTGGCAACAAGGATGTTGGGCCAAGGTTCGGTAATGGGCCGAGTATCGGGACTGGGCTAGGTCAGGGGCCTGGGCGGGGGTCTGCTTCGAATGCGAGTGTAGGTGATGGCGGTTCGTCGGGTAAAGTGTTTAGCTTTTTTGAGGAGGCGGTTAAGGATATTGAAGGTTTGGTTAGGGTCGAGGGCAAGTTGATTGGATCGAAGATGCTTCCGAAATATAAAGAAGGTGCGAGGTCTAGGACTAAGAAGGGTAAAGGAGTGGCGGTCGTGAAGGCTACTGTTAATGGTTAGTGTCGTCCCCGTTTTGTTATTCGCGTTTTAGTTTGTTTTATCTTGTGTTGTTTGTGTAGGAGTATGTTTGGTTTAGTTTGGTTGTTCTTGTGTTGTTGTGTAGTGCGTTTAGAGGTTGATTTGTTGTAGCTCTTATGTTGTGGTGTTGTTTTGGCCTCGGTGCCCTCGTTTGTATCTTTGTCCGAGTCTTCATTTTTTTGATGAAGTTCTCGTGTTTTATGAAGTTTATGTTTTTTGTCAAAAAAAAAAAAAAAAAAAAACTAATTATTAACTGTTTTAATATTACTAGTATTAAGAATTAAGAATTGCCTTTTTCATTTTCACCTATGCACACTAGTACAATATGAATAAAGGTTATCTAACTTGTGTCTTTACCTCATGTTAACAATTCGTTGACAAATAATTAATTAATGTCTACAACAACAATAATATTTAAATTCGTTATCACTGAGTATGAAAGATGCAAAAGACAAACAATCGTAAGTTCGTAACTCTACTCTATAACCGGGAAAACCACTTTCAAAAGGACCTTACGTACACCCTAGACAATGTACATTTTGTTTGGCTTCACAATTAAAAAGTAACAAAAAGAAAGTTTGTAAATATCTATTATTTCAATTTTATTTTAAAATTACCATTGATTGATTGATTGATTGATGATAGCACAAAACCTAATACAACATAGATATCAGGGTCGTTGTGCGATTGTAAGCAATCGCACATGGTCTAAAATTTTGAAAGGGGTCGAAATTTTTGATATGGTCCATATATTATATTCTTTTAATGATGGAACAAAATAATATATTAATTCTAAAACAATTTTACACAATGAAAGGGAAAGTTGGAGACCAATCAAAAATTATGAAGATACAAACACTTCTTCAATGAATATTTAATAATTTAATTAAGAGTCGTAATGAATTAAACGTTGATAATTGTTGATAATGATATCTTGGAGAGTATTGACGACAAAGAGTTTTAACAACCTGCTTTCAAAAATTTTAGAAGTGTCATTTTACTTAAAAATAAGTTTAAGTATAATAATATGACGACTATTTGAGAATAAAATACTTTGATGTAGTTATTTTGAGAGATTTTTTTTTTTTGCTTTTTATTACTTTCAATAATATTGAATTTTATGTGTATTCAAATAATTAACTATTATGAGGATCTATTTTATATGTCGGACGAAGCCTTTAAAATTAATGAGACAGCCCTGAAAGAAACACAAGATAAAACAAACGTATAGTCACCAAATCATAACCTTCATTTCAAACCGGTCACCAACAACCTTAAGGTTAAATTCAAAAATGTATAAAATCTCATACTCATATACAGGGGATAAAGATGGTCATGGCGGAAAAAACAAACTCACGATCCATGGGTATTTGTACTCGTGATGGGCAGGGGACGTGTAAAATTTTGTACCCGTTGACGAGTCGTTGGCGAATCTTGGATATGTAATACCTGTTACATTAAAATTTTCTCCATAAATCCGTGATACGCGTTTGAGAAACTCACATCTATACTCGTTAACCCCCCCAAAAAATTATTAGATATTCTCATGACCCGTCCTAATCCATCTGGACGAATACATTACATTTGGTTACATCACGAGGTACTTGACCTCTATATGATACATTTTACAAATATTGCATTCGTTTTTGAAAGACAAACTTTCATTACATCGAAAGTTGACAGCATGCATACCATTTCATAATATATAAAATTATAATTGACTTAATAATAATCTTGATGAACTCAACGACTCGAATACAACGTCTTTTGAAATATGTCATGAATGACTCCAAGTAGTATCTCTAAAATGAGCAAATGCACATCGGAAGATTTCTTTCATACCTGAGAGTAAACATGCTTTAAAGTATCAACCAAAAGGTTGGTGAGTTCATTAGTTTATCAAAATCTATCATTTCCATAATTTTAATAGACCACAAGATTTCCTTTATTCAATAATCATGCACTCGCAAATGTTTAAAAATCATTCATATGGATTGAACACCTAGTAACCGACATTAACATCATGCATATAGAATATCCCTAAAACAGAAATCCATCTGTATAATATAAACTCGAAGTACTAAAGCATACCATTTTCCAGTATGGGGGGAGTTAGTGCCCGTAGATCTACCTTTAGGATTCGCGTTGTAAAGACCCGTACTAATCCATCCGGACAAAGTCCATATCGATTATAAACGATTCACAACAGTTGATTACATCGCGAGGTACTTGACCTCTATATGATACATTTTACAAACATTGCATTCGTTTTTGAAAAGACAATCTTTCATTACATCGAAAGTTGACGGCGTGCATACCAATGTATAATATATATCTAACTATAATTGATTTAATAATAATCCTGATGAACTCAAAGACTCGAATGCAACGTCTTTTGAAGTATGTTATGAAAGACTCCAAGTAATATCTTTAAGTTGAGCAAATGCACAGCGGAAGACTTCGTTCATACCTGAGAATAAACATGCTTTCAAGTGTCAACCAAAAGGTTGGTGAGTTCATTAGTTTAACATAAATAATCATTTCATAATTTTTAATAGACCACAAGATTTCATATTTCCAGTTCTCATAAACACACGTCCCATACATAGAGACAAAAATATCATTCATATGGATTGAACACCTGGTAACCGACATTCACAATATACATATAAGAATATCCCCATCATTCCGGGATCCTCCTTCGGACATGATATAAATTTCGAAGTACTAAAGCATCCGGTACTTTGGATGGGGCTTGTTGGGCCCGATAGATCTATCTTTAGAGTTCGCATCAATTAGGGTGTTTGTTCCCTAATTCTTAGATTACCAGACTATATAAAAAGGAAATATTTGATTAGATAATCCAACCATAGAATGTAGTTTCGATTACTTGTGTCTATTTCGTAAAACAGTTATAAAAACAGCGCATGTATTCTCAGTCCCAAAAATATATATTGCGAAAGCATTTAAAAAGGGAATAATGAAACTCACCTAATGTATTTTGTAGTAAAAATACATATGACGACATTGAACAACTAAATAATGCAGGGTTGGCCTCGGATTCACGAACCTATATCAGTTGCATATATATTAACTCGTATCCCAATCAATCAAATAAGTTTACATATATTTTATAATTTCCTAAAATTAGTATCTTTAATAAATGTATGTTATATAATTTAATTAAAGTTTTATCAATATAAATGGTGATATATTAGTTAAAAACATATTAATACGTAATATTAGTTGTCTTGTAATATATTTTTATATAGATAACCTTTGTTTGTTAAAGATAATAATTATAATAATACTAAAAATAATAATAGTAATGATAATAATAAAAATGTTAATACTTTTAATAATAATGATAATATTAATAATAAAAGGATAAAAATGTTATATGTTAATAATGATAATAATAATTATAACGCTAGTAGTAATAATAATAATAATAATACTTATACGATTAATAATAATAACGGTTATAATACTTTATAATTACGATTGTGATATTAATACTAATAATAATAATTACTATACTTATATCATTTATAATACTTTCAATAACAATAATAATAATAATCACAATAATAATAAATAATAATAAAGATAATAATAATGATATTTAATATTAGTAAGAAGGCTACCTCACAAGAAAGAATCCCATAAAAAAAATAACTGCTCTCCACCTGGATCGAACCCGAGACCTTTCACTCAATCACAAACACACAACACCACTCAGCTACTTCCATTTTTCTGATTAATTCTTCAAACCAATTTTATTTAACCCAACTAATTCGGTTTCCTTCTTTCCTCTTTTTCAAAAAAAAATAATACCACCGCCCGGGATCGAACCCACAACCTCCCGTTCATCACAAACACCCTTAGTCATCTAAGCTGCCATGTCTTTCTTGAAATATTTCGTACGCTCAAATATATAAACTATATTAAACTGTTTATTATCATCATCCTATCATCTTCCATTAACTTAACCTTATCATCTTTAATCAACTGTTATCATCATCATCAATCGGCATTTTCATCATCATCATTCTTTCACGTATTAACATCATCTTGTTACAAATACCCATTCTATTCATCATCATCTTGCTCGTAACATCAGGATCATTATCATTACGATCACATAAAATCATAAACTCTATTCATCATCTTTCAACTAACATAGTTACTCGTCATCATCATTAATATAATCAACCTCATCCTCGTATGCTATTGTCACGATCATGTATATCATTGATTGAACTATTCGGTACATAAATGCAAGATGACATTCAATATAATTTTAAACAAAAAGAGTTGAGACAAAAAGGTTTCCTTTGCTCCTGTAATTGACGAGAGGAGACCCACAACTCATCCCACTTGTAGATCAAAACTCTCCCTTGATAGAAAAAAATAAAATGCAAATTATATATACCAAGATATCATCATCACACATTTATTAAATATATCATAAAAGGAAACAAGACTTTCCCTTTTTGTCTCCCTCTAAACTCGTCCACCGAAAGAAAAAAATGAAAAGGAGTTCCCACATTTCACTTTACACCTAGCAATTGCTTTATATGATTAGGAATTATAATATTCGGTAGTGGGGATTTTTGTTGGTTTTAAATGGGAAAAGAAACAGCTAACGGGATTAAAGTGGTGATTTAGTTCATGCCTTGGGTCGATAGAACAAGAGGAAAGGAAAGAAAAGGAAAGAAAAAAAAAAGGTGATGATGGTTCGTTCATAATATTGGGGTGAGTTATCAAACACAAACAGATATTAGGAAGTAATAAAAAAATTGTAGCAGTTTTTCCAGGGTTTTCGTGGTGTTTGGACTGGAACAAGGAAGAAAGAAAAATGTGCAGCAAGAAGATGTTTTCATAGTGGTTATAAGCCTGAATGAAACGTATATACATATAGCAGCAGTAGCCGTTTGTTTTCTAGCTGTGTAGGTTACAAGATTACGCAGCAGCAACGATGGCTTGCGGTAGTTTGCCGTAGGTGATGATGAATGTGTAGCTCGACCTGACAGATAAAGAAACAGAAAGGAAAAGAACGGAAGTGGGTGTGTTTCATGATCAAGGTGATGGTGGATAAAAATCTATATTTTTCTTTCCATCTATATACTTTGTATTTGTATATGTAATTATATATATAAATTGTGGTGATACAACAATAATAAATGATCAAGTTTTTGTATTGTAGGGCTCATGGTGGTCGACAGACATATTCGAGTTAGAAGGAAACGAACAAAGAGAGAAAATAAAAGTGAAGTCGATTGATAACTGCCTTTGTCTTGTACCTAAGATTGTATTCGATTTGCAACCAAATTAGGGACAGGAAACAACAATCAACAAAGTTTGAAAGTGAAAGGAAATGATTTCTGTATTGTTTATATTCTATATTGTTTGATGTTAATTTAATAAATACAATTATAGTCATAATAATAATAATACTTTCAATAATATAAAAAAAATAACAATAATAATATTAATAACAAATATAATGATAATCATTAACAATATTGTTAATAATGATCTTAACAATAATAATATAATTGATAATATTAATAAGTGGTATTATAATAATATTAACGATAATTATAATAGTTTTAATAATTTTAGTAATATTAATAATACTGATATTAGTATTACATTCATATTAATATTAATAATAAATAATAATAATGAACTAATAATAACAATATTGGTATAACAATTATATTGTTAACTTGTAACCCCATTTAATATATTAATACTACAATTTATTAATTATACAATATATTGTATGATATCTTTCAATGAATATTTAATATTTATGAATTTTATATATATACAAAATACATATAATAATAATAATAATAATAATAGGAATCATACATCTTTATATATATATAGAGTCATTTTAATTAAAACTTAATTACTCTGTATATTATTTTATATTCATATATATATACTTATATTTATATTTATATAGATACATATACATGTTTATTTACAAACAACTGTTCGTGAATCGTCAGAAACGGTCACAGGTCAAATGCATTCATGAAAATAGTTCAAACATTATGAGACTCAGTTTAATAGACTTTTGCTTATCGTGTCGAAATCTCATAAGATTAAGTTTAAATTTGGTCGAAAATTCTCGGGTCATCACAGTACCTACCCGTTAAAGAAATTTCGTCCCGAAATTTGAGTGAGGTGGTCATGGCTAACAATAAAAATGTTTTCATGACGAATATGAGTTGATAAACTGAGTTTTATCATCATTGAGTAATATGGATAAAAATAATTCGATTATTCGAAGAGTACGAATGAAGCTATCACCAAAGAGTGAAATAGGAAAGTAAAGATTCATCTTAACTTTTGATAGAGTCAGGGTTGAATTCCGGAATTCAAGGGATTTAAAGAAAATCTTCGAAATCCAAAAGATTTGATTCTGCGGCGAATAAGGAAATTAAAATCTCAATAATTAAATACCGTTGTTTACCTCGATTACTCTGTCTGATTTTTTTTTCATTATAAATCAAACTCTTTCGTTCCATTATTCTCACCATTCCTATACTTTCCTTCTTGTTTCATACATCCAAAAGATTCTGAAAATATTTAATTCAGTTCTGATCCTTGTCCTCATCCTTACTATCACAACAATCATTCTCCTTTTCCAACTTCCACCAGAGGAATCTGCTTTCTTCTACTTCGCCCTTGGGATTATAATGTTTTTAATTCTCCCGTGTATTTATGTTGCTATAAACATTGATATATACGGTTTGTAATTTATGTGTTGCTATCGGGATTTATATTCTCCCTTAAATTTCAAAGCTCTATGCTTTTGTTTTCTCTTCCCGACTTCAAGTCAAGCGAATAATGGTCCAGAATTTGTAGATATAGAGTTTCGAATGATTATAATGTTCTAAGCAGGAAGGAATGTGATAGCACGATTTGATTTTCAAATTTATCAACATCGCGGAAGATAGAACCATCAAGAATACATTTTCTTGATTTGTTCAGGAGTTGAGTAGAATGAAAGAGTTATGTAACATGGCACATGATGACGTTATGATCTGTGAATCATCACGTCCCATTAGAAACTCAGCATGACGTACTGTAATATAATCACGTTGATCAAGTGTCATTATATTATACTAACTCATGCATCAGTTCCCAACACTACTTCAAAAACATTCATAATTTAAACTCGAATTTTTAAAGAAATTTAGAAACTAAAGTAGTTTCCTTTATGATGTAATATAGATAGCATGAAGAGATAAATAATTTCGGACGAGAATATTTATGAAAATATCTTCAGAAATATCGAAGATATTTATGATGATATTTTGGAATTTCTAAGTTCGATGGTTGATGAGGAAGATTTTTCGCAAGATTTTAACATGAGTACGGAGCAAGATATTCGTTGAAGGTTTCATCGGATCCAGAATTACCTGGATTCTTTGAATATATGGTATGGTCCTTGTATTTGTCCTTGTTCTCCTTCGTGGTTAGCTCAATCCGTTTTCTAGTTTCAACTTTTCTGAGCTTTTTCAACATACTATTGTTTATCATCAAACTTTCGATGATTAAGGTCGTTTATGGTTGTCTATGGTTTCTGCTGCTTCATTCAACTTTTTCAACATTTATAGTATTGATTTGTGACTGAGTGTTTTTCAGAATTTCAGAATGAGAGATCATAATTCTAAGAGATAAATGTCATACATATAACTGTTGATGTAGATATGCTGTGAGTTTTTAAAGTACTGATTGCTGATTCCCGGTAATTGGTATGGTAGTTCTCGTTACAAGATGCGAATGATTATATGACAGGGTTTCAATGAATAAATATAATGATTTGTCAGAGAGATTCAAGTCAAGAAGCAACGAGTTTGCTGGTATGTCTGCTGGTAGTATGGTGGAATATAAAAGAATTCTCCAGTATCAAAAGGTTAATTGTATATATCTGTATTATAGTAAAGCTACTTCGAATGAAAGGTCGAAGCTGACTTGCTGGAGCTATGACAAAATTGGCTACTTTGAAAAGGGATCGCAAAGTTATTTTTGCTAATAAATGCCAAAGGATCTGATGCGGCTACGTGTTAAACTTTTACTCAATTGTCGAGAGTTTCTCAGGTGCATAACTATATGCATAAATCTTTCCTTCCGTAGATGAAGTGCAGTTGATTCATCCTATTGATTGAGGTGTTTTCAAGAATCATGAAAGGTTTGAATGTAGATTGTAATTGTCGAGATACAATGAGGTTTAAGATGAAATCAAGTGGCAAACTTGAAGAATTGTTTAGTTTCATATGTTATAATCAATATTTTAATTCATTTTAATTGTCCAATGTTGGTAGTCCTCAGTTGATAGTCCACAGTTAGCAATTCAATAATTCATATATAGTTTAATATATAATATTCGAATTAATTAATACGTATCGTGACCCGATATTTAAAGTGCGTAAAATAAATATAGAACTTGGATGACGATAAATAAAATTGTGAGAATGTAAATTGCGATAATTAAATTGCGATAAATAAAGTGTAATTAATTAGCTGGGAACAACTAGCTCGGAACAGTTAGCGTGGATTCTTAACAAAATTTCTCATAGCTAATTTGTTTGTTTCTAACAAATTTTATTTTGTCAAATGTTTCCTTCATTATGCCACTTGATTTTTTTTTTTTTTTATAAATCAAAATCCAAATATGAAATTGGATGGATATGGTTATTCTGTGGTGAATCAGATTCGTATATCGGTGGATGTAAGTAGGATAATAAATGACCGTTGAATTAGCTTCAAAGAATGTACAGTGTAACCTATTAATGTGAGATCTAAATATTCCATGGGTATTACCTACCCGTTAAAATATTTTCACCATTAACAGTTTGTACGCAAAATTTTTTTAATTACAATCTTTATGAAAATATATATATATTTTCTTCAGATGTAATCATGGATTTAATGAGTCAATATGTTATTAAATTCATTTGATTTACCGTTTGAACAAGAATATATAATCTCTAAAACATTAGAGTTTACATAATCATCATGTCGAACGAAGATAAATGATGTAGAACATCATATAGAACGACGATTATACTCGAGGTACAGAATGAGATGTCGAAGCTGGTGATGCGGATGTTGTTGTTGGTGGTACTAATGTTGTTGGTGCTGGTGATGTTGCTGAAGCTGGTACGTTTTGCACCATATTCTCCAAATTGATTACTAGAGCGCGAAGTTCATTGACTTCCTGTATTACTCCGGGATGATTGTCGGTCGAAACGAGCGGATGAATAAGGTTTAGAATATGAGTTATGATATAGTCGTGGTGAGATATTCTAGAAGTGAGGGTGAAAATGGTGTTACGAACAGGTTCGCCGGTAAGTGCTTCAGGTTCTTCGCCAAAAGGAGAATTCGGTTAGTGGAAGGGATCGCCTTCTGCGCGTCTCCATTGATTAAGTTGACTACGAATCCATAAGATGAATTGGGGATGGATGATTGGTTGATTCATTCTGCTGACGTTGCTTCCGGAGCTTAGATGACTATCCATTCGGAATAACTGTCGGAATAACTATCGGAATAGCTGTCGGAATCCGAGGGACTCGAACTAGTTGAAGGATTCATCTCGTACGCTCAGATGAATGATTTTCGATAAGAAATAGATTATAGGATGTAGATTAGTATCCTGCAATACATAATTTACATATGCATATGTAATACTAAAATCTCATAAGTTACGGAGGAATCTACGGAAGCTGTCAGGTAAAGATAACAATAACAGATACGCTAAGATATGAATTAGCGGATACGCTAAGATATGAATTTTGTCTATACACTATTCATGCAGTCAATGCAATAAGATGTGTCTAGACTAAGAATAGTAAGCAGGTAATTTACTAAGGATGATAAACAAATGATTTCTGACAAAAATGATAAGCAAAACTTTTGACATGCAGACACGGTCGAAGTCCAGACTCACTAATGCATCCTAACGACTTATCAGTTAGACACACTAATGCAGACCTGGTTCGCTAAGACCACCGCTCTGATACCAACTGTAAAGACCCGTACTATTCCATCTGGACAAAGTCCATATCGATTATAAACGATTCACAACAGTTGATTACATCGCGAGGTACTTGACCTCTATATGATACATTTTACAAACATTGCATTCGTTTTTGAAAAGACAATCTTTCATTACATCGAAAGTTGACGGCGTGCATACCAATGTATAATATATATCTAACTATAATTGATTTAATAATAATCCTGATGAACTCAACGACTCGAATGCAACGTATTTTGAAATATGTTATGAAAGACTCCAAGTAATATCTTTAAGTTGAGCAAATGCACAGCGGAAGAATTCTTTCATACCTGAGAATAAACATACTTTCAAGTGTCAACCAAAAGGTTGGTGAGTTCATTAGTTTAACATAAATAATCATTTCATAATTTTTAATAGACCACAAGATTTCATATTTCCAGTTCTCATAAACACACGTCCCATACATAGAGACAAAAATATCATTCATATGGATTGAACACCTGGTAACCGACATTCACAATATACATATAAGAATATCCCCATCATTCCGGGATCCTCCTTCGGACATGATATAAATTTTGAAGTACTAAAGCATCCGGTACTTTGGATGGGGCTTGTTGGGCCCGATAGATCTATCTTTAGAGTTCGCGTCAATTAGGGTGTCTGTTCCCTAATTCTTAGATTACCAGACTATATAAAAAGGGCATATTCGATTAGATAATCCAACCATAGAATGTAGTTTCGATTACTTGTGTCTATTTCGTAAAACAGTTATAAAAACAGCGCATGTATTCTCAGTCTCAAAAATATATATTGCGAAAGCATTTAAAAAGGGAATAATGAAACTCACCTAATGTATTTTGTAGTAAAAATACATATGACGACATTGAACAACTAAATAATGCAGGGTTGGCCTCGGATTCACGAACCTATATCAGTTGCATATATATTAACTCGTATCCCAATCAATCAAATAAGTTTACATATATTTTATAATTTCCTAAAATTAGTATCTTTAATAAATGTATGTTATATAATTTAATTAAAGTTTTATCAATATAAATGGTGATATATTAGTTAAAAACATATTAATACGTAATATTAGTTGTCTTGTAATATATTTTTATATAGATAACCTTTGTTTGTTAAAGATAATAATTATAATAATACTAAAAATAATAATAGTAATGATAATAATAAAAATGTTAATACTTTTAATAATAATGATAATATTAATAATAAAAGGATAAAAATGTTATATGTTAATAATGATAATAATAATTATAACACTAGTAGTAGTAATAATAATAATAATACTTATACGATTAATAATAATAACGGTTATAATACTTTATAATTACGATTGTGATATTAATACTAATAATAGTAATTACTATACTTATATCATTTATAATACTTTCAATAACAATAATAATAATAATCACAATAATAATAAATAATAATAAAGATAATAATAATGATATTTAATATTAGTAAGAAGGCTACCTCACAAGAAAGAATCCCATAAAAAAAATAACTGCCCTCCCCCTGGATCGAACCCGAGACCTTTCACTCAATCACAAACACACAACACCACTCAGCTACTTCCATTTTTCTGATTAATTCTTCAAACCAATTTTATTTAACCCAACTAATTCGGTTTCCTTCTTTCCTCTTTTTCAAAAAAAAATAATACCACCGCCCGGGATCGAACCCATAACCTCCCGTTCATCACAAACACCCTTAGTCATCTAAGCTGCCATGTCTTTCTTGAAATATTTCGTACGCTCAAATATATAAACTATATTAAACTGTTTATTATCATCATCCTATCATCTTCCATTAACTTAACCTTATCATCTTTAATCAACTGTTATCATCATCATCAATCGGCATTTTCATCATCATCATTCTTTCACGTATTAACATCATCTTGTTACAAATACCCATTCTATTCATCATCATCTTGCTCGTAACATCAGGATCATTATCATTACGATCACATAAAATCATAAACTCTATTCATCATCTTTCAACTAACATAGTTACTCGTCATCATCATTAATATAATCAACCTCATCCTCGTATGCTATTGTCACGATCATGTATATCATTGATTGAACTATTCGGTACATAAATGCAAGATGACATTCAATATAATTTTAAACAAAAAGAGTTGAGACAAAAAGGTTTCCTTTGCTCCTGTAATTGACGAGAGGAGACCCACAACTCATCCCACTTGTAGATCAAAACTCTCCCTTGATAGAAAAAAATAAAACGCAAATTATATATACCAAGATATCATCATCACACATTTATTAAATATATCATAAAAGGAAACAAGACTTTCCCTTTTTGTCTCCCTCTAAACTCGTCCACCGAAAGAAAAAAATGAAAAGGAGTTCCCACATTTCACTTTACACCTAGCAATTGCTTTATATGATTAGGAATTATAATATTCGGTAGTGGGGATTTTTGTTGGTTTTAAATGGGAAAAGAAACAGCTAACGGGATTAAAGTGGTGATTTGGTTCATGCCTTGGGTCGATAGAACAAGAGGAAAGGAAAGAAAAGGAAAAAAAAGGTGATGATGGTTCGTTCATAATATTGGGGTGAGTTATCAAACACAAACAGATATTAGGAAGTAATAAAAAAATTGTAGCAGTTTTTCCAGGGTTTTCGTGGTGTTTGGACTGGAACAAGGAAGAAAGAAAAATGTGCAGCAAGAAGATGTTTTCATAGTGGTTATAAGCCTGAATGAAACGTATATACATATAGCAGTAGTAGCTGTTTGTTTTCTAGCTGTGTAGGTTACAAGATTACGCAGCAGCAACGATGGCTTGCGGTAGTTTGCCGTAGGTGATGATGAATGTGTAGCTCGACCTGACAGATAAAGAAACAGAAAGGAAAAGAACGGAAGTGGGTGTGTTCATAATCAAGGTGATGGTGGATAAAAATCTATATTTTTCTTTCCATCTATATACTTTGTATTTGTATATGTAATTATATATATAAATTGTGGTGATACAACAATAATAAATGATCAAGTTTTTGTATTGTAGGGCTCATGGTGGTCGACAGACATATTCGAGTTAGAAGGAAACGAACAAAGAGAGAAAATAAAAGTGAAGTCGATTGATAACTGCCTTTGTCTTGTATCTAAGATTGTATTCGATTTGCAACCAAATTAGGGACAGGAAACAACAATCAACAAAGTTTGAAAGTGAAAGGAAATGATTTCTGTATTGTTTGATGTTAATTTAATAAATACAATTATAGTCATAATAATAATACTTTCAATAATATAAAAAAAAATAACAATAATAATATTAATAACAAATATAATGATAATCATTAACAATATTGTTAATAATGATCTTAACAATAATAATATAATTGATAATATTAATAAGTGGTATTATAATAATATTAACGATAATTATAATAGTTTTAATAATTTTAGTAATATTAATAATACTGATATTAGTATTACATTCATATTAATATTAATAATAAATAATAATAATGAACTAATAATAACAATATTGGTATAACAATTATATTGTTAACTTGTAACCCCATTTAATATATTAATACTACAATTTATTAATTATACAATATATTGTATGATATCTTTCAATGAATATTTAATATTTATGACTTTTATATATATACAAAATACATGTAATAATAATAATAGGAATCATACATCTTTATATATATATAGAGTCATTTTAATTAAAACTTAATTACTCTGTATATTATTTTATATTCATATATATATACTTATATTTATATTTATATAGATACATATACATGTTTATTTACAAACAACTGTTCGTGAATCGTCAGAAATGGTCACAGGTCAAATGTATTCATGAAAATAGTTCAAACATTATGAGACTCAGTTTAATAGACTTTTGCTTATCGTGTCAAAATCTCATAAGATTAAGTTTAAATTTGGTCGAAAATTCTCGGGTCATCACACGCGTCAATTAGGGTGTCTGTTCCCTAATTCTTAGGCTACCAAGCTAAAAGGGGTGATATTCGATTCGATAATCCAACCATAGAATGCAGTTTCGATTACTTTTGTCTATTTCGTAAAACATTTATAAAAGCAGCTCATGTATTCTCAGTTCCAAAAATATATATTGCAAAAGCATTTAAAAAGGGGGCAAATGAAAATCACAATACTGTATTTTGTAGTAAAAATACATATGACAACATTGAACAAGTGTAGGGTTGGCCTCGGATTCACGAATCTATATTATTTATATTTATATTAACACATATAATTGTAATCGAACGAATATATATATTATT
Source organism: Rutidosis leptorrhynchoides (assembly GCF_046630445.1). NCBI lineage: Eukaryota > Viridiplantae > Streptophyta > Magnoliopsida > Asterales > Asteraceae > Rutidosis > Rutidosis leptorrhynchoides. The sequence goes on from NC_092333.1 coordinate 27,378,898, forward strand.
AATGATATACTTGTTAAATTATATGTTATATGTATTAATTATAGTTTTATGTAACTATTTATTATTTGGTAAAATAATAATAATAAATTAAAGTTGTATTATCTTATAATAATAATAATAATAATAATAATAATAATAGTAATAATACTTATTAATAAAAATAATTATAGTAATAATAACCATGATAATAATAATATTATTAATGATAATCAAAATAATGATATTAATCATGTATATTTATAAATCATGATAATAATATTAACGGTGATAATAATATTTATCTTTAATCATAATAATGATGTAATAATAATAATATCAATAATAATAATAATAATAATAATAATAATAATAATAATAATAATAAAAATAATAATAATAATAAAAAAAGTAATAATAATAATAAGTAAATAGGAATTCTACCTCAAAGAAGTAATCCTTAAAAAATGCCCAAGTCCGGGTTTGAACCCGCGACGTCCCACTAAACCCGATACATCGTCAAACCATTACGCTGCCCATGATTTTCTGGTTTAGATTACACCTTAATTTATTTATCTTATCTTATATCTGTTTCTTCTTCTTCTTCTTCTTTTTCTAAAAAAAATGATGCCACAGTCTGGGCTCGAACTCAGGATCCTTCTCTTCACGAACACTCATCTAAACCATTGAAGCTGTTTGAACTTTTCTGAAATGATTCGTACGCTAAAATATGTAAACTATATTAAACTGTTTATCATCTCCTTCCTATCATTTATCCTCGACATCATTCTCTCCCATTATTTCATGTTTATCGTTTCTATATGCATCATAATCAAACCACAATCCTAATCGTTGTCTAAACCATTATCATAATCATAATCCTATCGTGATCATAAAATCATCATCATCTTAACTATACATCATCATCATCATCATCTTAACGAGTTTTCATCATCATCATCACCTCGATCGTATAGCATCAGTATCATCAAGATCATCACCTCATTATCTATATCTATATCATATACATATTTATATTTTTGTGACCTTGGAAATATGTATACTCGCTTACCAGAGTCATCACTGTGATTTCATCATGTAATATACTAACTTCTCGGCCCAACTCTAAATGTGATCGTGGCCCAACAATACTTAATCAAGTACACGGCCCATGTAACAATAAAATTTGGGTGTCCAGTTATATTCACGAACACAACATTGTGATACCCTTATCACAATTCACGTAAATCATCATCATTTTAAAGGTGTCGGTTATCATCCACTTTATTACCAATCCATCCCCTTTAATGTCATTGTCAAAAAAAAAACAAAAAAAAAAAAATTAAATGCCATAATTATCACCCATATTTTCGGCCAACAATTTCTATTTCATTCCACTAACATGTTTGATAAAGCGTTAATATATATATATTATATATCAAGTGGACGAATCTGTGAACCTATCGACTCAGCACTTCCTCTTCTTCCTTACTTAATTATTATCTTTAATATAAACAAAACAGGAGGCTGTGCAACAGTAAAACTGCGAGTAGAATTGCAGGTTTTTGGTCGTTTTGGTTGTTTACGGTTTACAGAAAAACAGGAAAATTGGTGAGGGTGGTAAATGGCAACCGTAGTGGTAGTGGGTGTTTGAAGACGGAAACTAACGAAAACCATAATTGGATGAAGGTGTGCGACTGGGTTCGTGAGAGACATAAATAGGAGAAAAGGTAAGTGTAGCAGTCGCTTTAATTTGTAGGATAACATGAGCGGTTTTAGGGTTGGCTTTGAGGTTCAAATAAGTACATAAAGAGAGAAAAGAAACACGTCGTAGCATGAAGCACTAACTAAAAGAAAACGGTTTTCAAGAAGGTGGTGTTCGGTTCATCAAGAGAAACAAGAAAATAAGGTGGTGGGTGTTCTTGATTGAAAAGAAAATGATGGTGGTGAGAGGTTGAAGAGTGTGTGAAGGTGGTGATTCCCAGATGATGGTTTTGTGAACTCCCTCTCCATCTTTCTCAATCTTTCAATATATATATATATATATATATATATATATATAAGATGTGTTATATATTAATAATAATTAATAATAATTATAATTATATAGTATATAATGATACATATAGAAGTTCACATGTAACTGAATATTATGTCATGATACATTTGTGAGAGAAAGCAAACAAAACTGAAAAGTAGTAATGGTACAATCAAACACAGTAATATAATTTGTTTGATTCCAATTTTCGGTTAGGGGTTCAATCGATTGAAATTAGAATTTCAAAAAATTTAATAATAATAATATAATAATAATTATAATATAATTTAAAATATAAACGTGCGATTAAGTTAGCCGTCGTCTACTATTTCATTTCACGGATTGAATTTCGTACTCCGTCGTTAATCAGGGGCGGATAAAAGTCTTCGGAAAAATTCCAAATTTTTATATTAAACATTTTTATTTATTTTAGTCATTATGGTATAAAATTCAATCATTAATTTGTTAAATAAAAATTACATCAACTGTCCCTCTCATTTATGGGTGAAATATAAAAAGTGTTAAAACTTAATAAATAGTTCCTAAATACATTATTAATAAGCCTAAAATTTATAGAACACATTTTCGTATCACCGTTTATTTTAAAATTACATAAGTTTGAATTTAACTTGCTTAATATCCATCGAAACATCAAACGAGTATTACAATCATTTAATATTTATTTTTAATACACCTTACTTATATATAGAGATATATTTTAAATAATAAATTATTATAATATCTTATTTTTATTTTATTAATTTCTAAGAGCAACAATATATAATACTTCAAATTATATTTTGAATTATTATTTATATATACATACACTCATATCTATTTGCAATTAATTGTTCGTGAATCGTCGAGAGCAGTCGAAGGTCAATTGAATATATGAACATCGTTCCAAAATTTTCTAGACTCCACATTACATACTTTGCTTATCGTATCGAAATCATATAAAGATTAAGTTTAAATTTGGTCAGAAATTTCCGGGTCGTCACAGTTGCTACCCGTTAAAGAAATTTCGTCTCGAAATTTGATTGGGATGGTCATGGCTGACCATAAGTATGTTTTTATGACACATACAAGTTGAAACTTAGTGTTTTATCATCATTGAGTAATATGGACAAAACAATTTATTTAATCGAAGAGTACGAATGAAGCTATCACAAAAGAACGAGATGAGAAAATAAAATCTTGTCATATCTTTGGATGTAGACATGATTGATTTCCGGAGTTCAGGGGATTTAGAGAAAATCTTCGTAATAAGATTTGATTCTTAAGGAAAATTAGAATCCTCTTTGGTTAAATGCGATGATCTATTTCGATTGCTCTGACTGATATTTCACTATAACTCCACCCTCTTCGTTTCCTTATTTTTACAGCTCATACTTTCTATTCTTTCTTTCTCAATTCGTACTTTTGTTTTCTCTCCTAGACTTTAAGTAGCAATTAATGGTCCAGAATTCGTAGATATGAAATTTCGAATGAACATGACAAATGTTCTAAGAGAGAATTGTAATAGCATGATCTTGTTTGGTTAAATTACCAGAATTCCAGAAAAAAGATAGAACTATCAAGAAAATATGTTCTTGGTATGTTTATAGATTAGATAGAATGTAAGAGTCGTGTAACATGGTACATGATGATGTTATGATTCTGTGAATTATCATGTTCCATTAGAAGCTCAGCATGACTTACTGTAATATAATCACGTTGATCAAGTGTCATTATATTATACTAACTCATGCATCAATTTTCAACACTACTTCAAAACATTCATATTCTAAATTCGAAAATTTACAAAATATAGAAACTAAAACAGTTTCCTTTTATGAAATAACACAGACAGTACGGAAAGATAAATGATTTTAGATAAGAATAGTTATAAAAATATTTTCAGAAATATCGAGGATATTTATAATGAAAGATACGATGATATCTTAGAATTTCTAATATCGATGGATGATGAAGAAATTCATTCACAATGATTTAGAGCAATTAAGGAGTAAGGAATTCGCTAAAGATTTCATCAGAAATAGAATCATCAGAATTCTTTAAATACAGAGTTTGGTCCTTGTATTTATCCTTGGTCTCCTTCATAGTTTGCTCAATCCGTTTTTTAGTATCAAAATTTTTGAGCTTTTTCAGTATGTCGCTCTTTATTATCAAACTTTTGACTGTTTAAACAGTCTTCAGTTTTCGCTGCTTCATCAGCTTTTTCAGAACTCAGAGATCTGATTCGTAAGCTAGAGTGCTTTTCAGGAATTCAGAGATTCTGAATTGAAATTCATCAGTCCAGAAGATATACGTTATATATAGATATATAAAGGTTGATGTAGGAACGCTGCAAAATTTGAGAATTAATGATTAATGCTTCCCGGTATTTGGTATGGCAACTATCGTTACAAGATATCGATGAGTACATGATAGGGTTTTAATAAATAAGTATAGTAATTTCTGAGAGATTTAAGCCAAGGAGCGACGAGGTTACTGTTATGTCTGTGGTCATAAAGGTGGAATATAAAAGTTTTCCCTGATAGCAATAAAAGGGAAATCGTATTTACCAAGGTTATAATAAGATTGTTTCGAACGAAAAATCGGAGTTGACTTGCTGGAGCTGTGACAAAACTGACTATCTCGAACAGGAGTTGCAAGTTATTTTCGGGAATAATAACGCTAAAGGAATTAGCACAGCTATGTGCTAAATGTTTACTCAGTTTTCGAGAGTGTTTCAGATGCATGATTATTGCTTAAATCTTTCTTCTTGTAGATGAAGTGCGGTTGGTTCATCCCTTCGATTGAGGTGTTTTCAAGAATTATGAAAGGTTTGAACGCAGATTGTAATTGTCAAGATACAAATGAGGTTTAAGATGAAATAAAGTGGCAAACTTGAAGAATTGTTTAGTTTCATATGTTATAATCAATATTTTAATTCATTTTAATTGTCCAATGTTGGTAGTCCACAGTTAATAGTCCACAGTTAGCAATTCAATAATTCATATATAGTTTAATATATAATATTCAAATTAATTAATACGTGTCGTGACCCATTATATACATGTCTCAGACTCGATCACAACTCAAAGTATATATATTATTGTAGAATCAACCTCAACCATGTATAGCTAACTCAAGCATTACTGCATATAGAGTGTCTATGGTTATTCCAAATAATATATATATATATAGATGCGTCGATATGATATGTCAAAACCTTGTATACGTGTCCCGATATTTAAAGTGCGTAAAATAAATAACAGAAATTAAATGACGATAAATAAAATTGCGAGAATTAAAATTGCGATAATTAAATTGCGATAAATAAATGTAATAAGGAATTAACAGTTAGCTAGGAACAGTTAGCTAGGATTTTGTTAGCGTGGATTCTTAGCAAAATTTCTCATAGTTAATTTGTTTGTTTCTAACAAATTTTTATTTTGTCCAATGTTTTTCTTCATTATGCCACTTGTTGGATTCTGATAAGTCAAAATCCAAATATGAAATTGAATGAAAATGGTTATTCCCGTGGTAAACGGATTCGTATATCTGTAGATGAGAGTAGGATAGTAAATGACTGTTGAATCAGATTCGAAGAATGTACATTGTAACATATTAATGTGAAATCTAAATATTCCCCGGGTATTACCTACCCGTTAAAATATTTTCATCGTTAACAGTTTGTACGAAAGAATTTTTAATTACAATCTTTATGAAAATATATATACATATATATTTTCTTCAGATGTAATCATGGACTTAATGATTTAATATGATATTAATCTCATTTGATTTTCCGTTAGAATAAGAATATATAATCTCTAAAACATTAGAGATTACATAATCGTCATGTCGAATGAAGATAGATGATGTAGAACGAAGATAGTCGATGTAGGACATCATGTGGTATGATGGTTATGCTGGAGGTACAGACTGTGAGTTTGAGGCGTGTAGTGTTGAGGCTTGTGTTGCGGATGTTGTTGTTGGTGGTACTAGTGCTGTTGGTGCTGAGGCTAGTGATGTTACTGGTGTTGGTGATACTGCTGGTGCTTGCAAATTCTGTACCGTGCTCTCTAAAGTTAACACTCGAGCTTGGAGTTCTTTAACTTCTTCTACTAACCCTGGTTGGTTATCAGTGTAAGGTAGAGGTTGGATATCTTTTCTAGTTCCGTTAATGGTAGCCTCAAGATGAAAAATTCTTGCAAAAAGGGTATAAACGGTGTTGCAAACAGGTTCGCCGGTGAGCGGGTTGAGTACTCCAAGGTTAGGTGGTAGATTCGGTTCATGATATGGGGTATCTTCTTCCCTTCTCCATAGGGTGAGTATGTCGCGAACCCATCCCATTTTCTCCAGTAATCACGGTAGTTGATTGGTTGGTGTGCTCCCGTCACGCTTTCTTCGGAGTCAGAGGAACTTGGTCGATTCGTAGAGGCCATCTTATGCGATTACAAAAAAAAATTTCTGGTATGTAAAGATTAGTGATAGCAAGTGATAGTGGGATAGTATTCTCAATGCATAACATACTTAGATATATATATTACCGGGTTCCTTAAATTATGGAGAAATTTTTGAAAGATGTCAGACAAAGTGTACTGTGATGGATACGCTAAGATATGAATTAGCAGATACGTTAAGATATGAATTTGTCTATACACTATTCATGCAATCAATGAAATAAGATGTGTCTAGACTAAGAATGATAAGCAGGTAATTTCCTAAGGATGATAAGCACATGATTTCCGACTAGAAATGATAAGCAAAACTTTTGACATGCAGACACGGTCGAAGTCCAGACTCATTAATGCATCCTAACAACTACTAGTTAGACACACTAATGCAAGACCTGGTTCACTAAGACCACCGCTCTGATACCAACTCTCATGACCCGTCCTAATCCATCTGGACGAATACATTACATTTGGTTACATCGCGAGGTACTTGACCTCTATATGATACATTTTACAAATATTGCATTCGTTTTTGAAAGACAAACTTTCATTACATCGAAAGATGACAGCATGCATACCATTTCATAATATATCCAATTATAATTGACTTAATAATAATCTTGATGAACTCAACGACTCGAATGCAACGTCTTTTGAAATATATCATGAATGACTCCAAGTAGTATCTCTAAAATGAGCAAATGCACAGCGGAAGATTTCTTTCATACCTGAGAATAAACATGCTTTAAAGTGTCAACCAAAAGGTTGGTGAGTTCATTAGTTTATCGAAATCAATCATTTCCTTAATTTTAATAGACCACAAGATTTCCTTTATTCAATAATCATACACTCGCAAATGTTTAAAAATCATTCATATGGATTGAACACCTGGTAACCTATATTAACATCATGCATATAGAATATCCCCAAAACAGAAATCCATCTGTATAATATAAACTCGAAGTACTAAAGCATACCATTTTCCAGTATGGGGAGAGTTAGTGCCCGCAGATCTACCTTTAGGATTCGCGTTAATTAGGGTGTCTGTTCCCTAATTCTTAGGCTACCAAGCTAAAAGGGGTGATATTCGATTCGATAATCCAACCATAGAATTTAGTTTCGATTACTTGTGTCTATTTCGTAAATGTTTTATAAAAGCAGCGCATGTATTCTCAGTCCCAAAAATATATATTGCAAAAGCATTTAAAAAGGGAGCAAATGAAACTCACGATACTGTATTTTGTAGTAAAAATACATATGACGACATTGAACAAGTGTAGGGTTGGCCTCGGATTCACGAACCTATATCATTTATATTTATATTAACACATATAATTGTAATCGAACAAATATATATATTATGAATGATATACTTGTTAAATTATATGTTATATGTATTAATTATAGTTTTATGTAACTAATTATTATTTGGTAAAATAATAATAATAAATAAAAGTTGTATTATCTTATAATAATAATAATAATAATAATAGTAATAATACTTATCAATAAAAATAATTATAGTAATAATAACCATGATAATAATAATAATATTATTAATTATAATTAAAATAATGATATTAATCATGTATACTTATAAATCATGATAATAATATTAATGGTGATAGTAATATCTATCTTTAATCATAATAATGATGTAATAATAATATCAATAATAATAATAATAATAATAATAATAATAATAATAATAATAATAATAATAATAATAATAATAATAATAATAATAATAATAAAAGTAATAATAATAATAAGTAAATAGGAATTCTACCTCAAAGAAGTAATCCTTAAAAAATGCCCAAGTTCGGGTTTGAACCCGCGACGTCCCACTAAACCCGATATATCGTCAAACCATTACGCTGCCCATGATTTTCTGGTTTAGATTACACCTTAATTTATTTCTCTTATCTTATATATGTTTCTTCTTCTTCTAAAAAAAAATGATGCCACAGTCCGGGCTCGAACTCAGGATCCTTCTCTTCACGAACACTCATCTAAACCATTGAAGCTGTTTGAACTTTTCTGAAATGATTCGTACGCTAAAATATGTAAACTATATTAAACTGTTTATCATCTCCTTCCTATCATTTATCCTCGACATCATTCTCTCCCATTATTTCATATTTATCGTTTCTATATGCATCATAATCAAACCACAATCCTAATCGTTGTCTAAACAATTATCATAATCATAATCCTATCGTGATCATAAAATCATCATCATCTTAACTATACATCATCATCATCATCTTAACGGGTTTTCATCATTATCATCATCACCTCGATCGTATAGCATCAATATCATCAAGATCATCACGTCATCATCAATATCTATATCTATATCATATACATATTTATATTATGGTGACCTTGGAAATATGTATACTCGCTTACCAGAATCATCACTGTGATTTCATCATGTAATACACTAACTTCTCGGCCCAACTCTAAATGTGATCGTGGCCCAACAATACTTAATCAAGTACACGGCCCATGTAACAATAAAATTTGGGTGTCCAGTTATATTCACGAACACAACATTGTGATACCCTTATCACAATTCACGTAAATCATCATCATTTTAAAGGTGTCGGTTATCATCCACTTTATTACCAACCCATCCCCTTTAATGTCATTATCAAAAAAAAAAAAAAAATTAAATGCCATAATTATCACCCATATTGTCGGCCAACAATTTCTATTTCATTCCACTAACATGTTTGATAAAGCATTAATATATATATTATATATCAAGTGGACGAATCTGTGAACCTATCGACTCAGAACTTCCTCTTCTTCCTTGCTTAATTATTATCGTTAGTATAAACAAAAATAGGAGGCTGTGCAGCAGTAAAACTACGAGAAGAAATGCAGGTTTTTGGGTCGTTTTGGTTGTTTACGGTTTACCGAAAAATAGGAAAATTGGTGAGGGTGGTAAATGGCAACCGTAGTGGTGGTGGGTGTTTGAAGATGGAAACCAACGAAAACCATAATTGGATGAAGGTGTGTGACTGGGTTCGTGAGAGACATAAACAGGAGAAAAGGTAAGTGTAGCAGTTGCTTTAATTTGTAGGATAACAGGAGCGGTTTTAGGGTTGGGTTTGAGGTTCAAATAAGTACAGAAAGAGAGAAAAGAAACACGTCATAGCATGAAGCAATAACTAAAAGAAAATGGTTTTCGAGAAGGTGGTGTTCTGTTCATCAAGAGAAACAAGAAAATAAGGTGGTGTGTGTTCTTGATTGAAAAGAAAATGATGGTGGTGAGAGGTTGAAGAGTGTGTGAAGGTGGTGATTACCGGATGATGGTTTTGTGAACTCCCTCTCCATCTTTCTCAATCTTTCAATATATATATATATATATATATATATATATATATATATATATATATATATATATATATATATATATATATATATATATATATATATATATATATATATATATATATATATATATATATATATATATATAAGATGTGTTATATATTAATAATAATTAATAATAATTATAATTATATAGTATATAATGATACATATAGAAGTTCACATGTAACTGAATGTTATGTCATGATACATTTGTGAGAGAAAGCAAACAAAACAGAAAAGTAGTAATGGTACAATCAAACACAGTAATATAATTTGTTTGATTCCAATTTTTGGTTAGGGGTTCAATCGATTGAAATTAGAATTTCAAAAACTTTAATAATAATAATATAATAATAATTATAATATAATTTAAAATATAAACGTGTGATTAAGTTAGCCGTCGTCTACTATTTCATTTCAAGGATTGAATTTCGTACTCCGTCGTTAATCAGTGGCGGATAAAAGTCTTCGGAAAAATCCCAAATTTTTATATTAAACATTTTTATTTATTTTAGTCATTATGGTATAAAATTCAATCATTAATTTGTTAAATAAAAAATACATCAACTGTCCCTCTCATTTATGGGTGAAATATAAAAAGTGTTAAAACTTAATAAATAGTTCCTAAATACATTATTAATAAGCCTAAAATTTATATAACACATTTTCGTATCACCGTTTATTTTAAAATTACACAAGTTTGAATTTAACTTGCTTAATATCCATCGAAATATCAAACGAGTATTACAATCATTTAATATTTATTTTTAATATACCTTACTTATATATAGAGATATATTTTAAATAATAAATTATTATAATATCTTATTTTTATTTTATTAATTTCTAAGAGCAACAATATATAATACTTCAAATTATATTTTGAATTATTATTTATATATACATACACACATATCTATTTACAATTAATTGTTCGTGAATCGTCGAGAGCAGTCGAAGGTCAATTGAATATATGAACATCCTTCCAAAATTTTCTAGACTCCACATTACATACTTTGCTTATCGTATCGAAATCATATAAAGATTAAGTTTAAATTTGGTCAGAAATTTTTGGGTCGTCACAGTAAATACCCGTTAAAGAAATTTCGTCCCGAAATTTGATTGGGATGGTCATGGCTGACCATAAGTATGTTTTTATGACACATACAAGTTGAAACTTAGAGTTTTATCATCATTGAGTAATATGGACAAAACAATTCATTTAATCGAAGAGTACGAATGAAGCTATCACAAAAGAGATAATTAATTTACTTATATTTTTCATAGTAAATTCATTATTATCTGCGGATTTACCCGCAGTCGTGGTTATTCGTGAGCAAGACTTAGTTGATATGTATATTTTAGGAGGGTTTAAGCTACTCAGTAGTCATATACTTTTATTTTTGTTTCAATGTACGCTATATACCCAGAGAAATGCTATTGTAGGATATATATTTTGTAAAAGTGTGGTAATGTAAACAAAAGGTGATCGGTTACCTGTTAGATCGTTTAAATTGATTATGTGTCATTTTTTTAATTGAAAACATTACTCCTACAGACCTTGTGGTTTGTTCATTTTGCTTGTGCAATCCATAAGGTTAAAGGATGTTAAAAGGTCCGTTAAATCGAATCAAATACCAAGCATCTCACATTCATACTGCTTCTTTCGATTTCCTGCTTCTGTTTCTGTTTGTTTTCATCACGTAACATTTCTCGTCAAGCTTGATCTTCATCTTCATCGACACCAAATTTTTCAAAATTGCAATATGAACGAATTGAGTTATGAAATTAATTGCAAATTGTCCTAGAAACAGCGACTAGAAGATTTTGTATAACAACGTTAGCATGTTTAACGAACACAATTAACAACGTTAGCATGTATAACAAATACCTTATTTATCAGGTTAACATGTTAAGTTGGTTTATCTTAACACACTTTTTCAAAGTACATAACCTACAATAATATTTTTCTAGGTATATAGCCTACTTGAAACAAAAATAAAAGTATATGACTACTGAGTAGCTTAAACCCATTTTAGAAAGCCTGCAGGCTTTCCCGCGGGTCGTTGTATCAGCGGGTCGCGCAGGAGAAAGTAATAACCAGTTTACAAGTAGGCGGAGCTCAACGGGTAAAAAGTTTTAACGGGCGATTTGCAATATAAAGTGTAACATCCTCAGATCGGGCATAGACGTAAGATGACTACTTTGCCCTTAGGCATATTTGTGCGATTATTTATGCCTTTATTTTATTTATTTTGGTAATATTATTTTATTATTTAGTTAAGACCAGTTTGTGACAAGGGTCACATAACAGGTTCGTTTATTTAATTTAGACTCCGTTAGAGCAGTCAAATTAAGTACGAAAGTTATCAGATAACTGGTAAATACCCGTGTGTCATGGGGTATTATGTTTTAACACAATTAAGTGTATTGTGCAGCCATTATCCTCTCATTTCTCCACTTATCCAGAAAATTCCCCAAAACAACCCGTACTCACTTCTTCCTCATTCATCAAACCCTAGATTCTCAATTGGTGTTCTAGAGCTCAAATCTTTTGTATTATCCTGTTCTTTATGATTTACTGAATCTATTGAGGTAAGAATCAATGTGTTTCAAGCTTTAATCTTTGAGAAAATGAAGTTTTTGTGTTAAGTTTATTAAAAGTGCAATTTGAGTCAAAATGGTGGATTTTGATGTTGTTTGTGTCAAAATCTTGTGGGTTTGTGTTTATTGATGTTTAGTGTAGTCGATTTGGTCAGTTTTGAGGAAAGAAACGAGCTCTAGAGCAAGAAATGACGAATTTTGGGTTAAACCCGTAGCTGTGTTCATCTTCTTCATCAGATGAACACACTCGGCCGAGTGTCTCTTGACACTTGAAAGACCTTGTAGACGATCGACCGGTTGAGTGACACACTCGACCGAGTGTGTATGAGTTCTGACAAGATGATTCATTTTACTCAGTCGGCTGAGTGAGATGACACACGACCGTGTGTCTAGACACAGTCGAACGACTGTGTGAGTCAGTCGGCCGTGTGTCTTTGAGGGCAGAATATTTTACTAAGTGTTGATGCCTAGCCGTTATGCTGTCTGCGTGACTTATGAAAATCAGGATGTAAATTCTGAAAATGCATAAGTGTTAAGTAGACTTTTTAGCGGCGCTTTTTGTGACTGATTTTCTGTATTGTGCTGTTTTTGTGTTAACGGACAGAAACTAACTTGATTTGCCTTATGTTCAGGTGATAAGGATAAGGAAGCCGCTCAGTGATTGATTATCTGAGCTAGTTGCTGGTATTCGGTGAGTGGGTCTATCTCCGGATAGAGTATTAAGTAGCTGACACGCTAATTTTTCAGACTCTTGATATTATGTTTATGTTCAGTATGATTACCATGCGTAGTTAGATATTGCCATACTAGTTAGGACGATTGCATGACTGTTTATCTATGATCTTATGTGAGCACTGTTAGTTGGACACCAACCGAGGCGGCAAGGTTGGGAAACCACCGAGGTGGCAAGGTAGGGTTGATGTGAGGTCGACCGTGGTAGCCTGGTCGGGTCATGGTGTTACTGATTATTCGGTATTGCATAGAAGGACGCATGTGTTGCGTCTGGACGATTATGCAGTGGAATAGTAAAGCGGACTATTGGTAGACTGTAGCTTGATCAACTAAGTCATGTGCTCGTACAAGCCGCCGATCCTCATATTGTCAGTTGTTATATGCTAGTTCAGGATGTTAGCATAGATGTGACCTTTGCATGTTCAGTTACTTATGCTTGGTCTGTTAGATAGTATCCATTCACTTAGCAGTTGTGCTAATTCCCCCACATTCCCACCCCTTGCAGGTTTAGGTACTGCTAGTTAGGATGGGTGTTGCGGACGGGTTGAAGACATGTTTGACTAGTTGCTAAACTCTGATGTTGTCTGATTTTGAAATGTTTTATGTAACACCGTCATTTTGAAATGTTGTAACAACGTTAACTATGTTGATTTGATAACTATGGTTTGTAAATGTTATCTAAGGTTATTTATGTAAATTCAGTCTTTCGCTGTGAATAAAAAAATCAGGGTGTTACAACTTGGTATCAGAGCGTGGTTTAGCAGCAAGTACGTGCGTGTATTTGTTCCTAAACCCTGAGTTAAGTCAAACATGTCTGTGGGAAGGGGGCTAAGTGAATGTAGGATGTTGTGCATGTTAGTGTTTAGGAAACTAACAGTTATCCACTAAGCTTTTGTGCGAGTGTTTTGTAGCACAGATGGCAGATGACAGAGATGCGAACGCTACAAACCCGATCCACCCTGGAACGTTCAGTGCTCCAGATGTGGAGGATGAGGCGGTAGTATACGAGGCTGATTATGTACATGAGCTTGAAAGTAAGCTTAAAGAAGCTCAGGAAAAGATTACTGAACTTGAGTTAGCTAGACAGTCAGGTAATGAGGATACACCACCGGGTTTTGCTACTGCTCAATCTCACACCGTACCGCAAATACACCAGAACCAGTATCAATACCCATTACAGAACCAATTCCCTTAACATGTCATGCCACCGCAGTTTAACTAGCAATATCAAAATCCCACGATGATGAACCAAGTTAAGCCACCCATATATCAACAATTGTTCCCACAACAACAATTCCAACAACAATACCAGCCACCAAAAAGATGTACCTTTAAACAGTTCAGGGATTGTGGACCTTCTCCTTTCTCGGGAAGTACTGACCCAGCTGTGACTCTCAATTGGTTACGGGAGGTTGAAAAGGCATTTGATGCCTATCAGTGTGAGCCAGAATTAAGGGTGACTTATGCGAGTAGGTTGTTGAAAGATAGAGCAATGGTGTAGTGGGATTCTGTGATAGCTAGTGTCCCTCTAGAGCAAGTTAAAATGATTACGTGGGAACAGTTTTACAGTAAGGTATGTGAGTAGTATTGTAATGTGTTTGACATGAACAGAATCAAGATGGAATTTTTGGAGATGCGAATGACACCTCAGATGTCAATTGATGAGGTGATTGAGAAATACATGGATAAGTTAAGGTTTGTGCAACAATGGGTGCCTGATGAACAATCAAGAATCCAACATTTCATGAATATGATCTTTCCATAGTACATGAACTTTGTGAGGTCAGCATCGACATTGTCTCAAGCTTTTATGATGGCCAAGATGGTTGAAAGTGATGTTAGAGCAGCGAAGGGTATGAACTGGGGAAATGTGGTACCGCAGGGTAGCCAGGCTACCAGTCAGTCATGTTCTAAGTTTAAGAAATCTTTTGGGTTTAGACAGAAAGGTAAGGGTAACCAAGGTAGTCCAGGTTCAGTTTCTGGAAAGAAAGAATGGTGTAAGGGATGTAAGTCTTCTCACAGCGGGCAATGTTCAGAGGTGACGAGAAGGTGTTTAAGATGTGGTATGGTAGGTCATGAATCTCAGGGGTGTTCCTTCAGGGAGAATTTTAGGTCATGAATCTCAGGGGTGTTCCTTCAGGGAGAATGTGTGCTGGAGTTGTCATCAACCGGGTTATCGCTCAGCTAGTTGTCAGGCGTCAAAGGGCGCAAGTTCCGGGGCAGGGTCAGGGGCACGTTCGGCATCTGTCAGGGGTTCCACGGCCTCAAATGGACAGAAGAGAAAGAACCCACCGACTGCGGAAGCTAGGGCCTTTCAGATGACAGTTGACGCCGTAACTAATAATGAAGATGTCATAACCGGTATGTTCTTAATCATCTCAATACCTACTAGAGTATTGTTTGATTCAGGTGCAAATAGGACATTTATGTCTGTAGATTTCTGTACTAAGTTAGGGTTACCTGCTACTGTACTGCCTGAGCCTGTTAGAGTAGAGGTAGCTGATGGTAAGACGGTTCCAGTCACAACGTATGTGTCTGGGGCTAGTATAGGAATTGATGGTAGACCACTTGCTATGTCCTGTTTAGTGTTGCCTATCCCTAGTTTTGACGTAGTGTTAGAGATGAACTGGATGAGCCTACATAAGGCCCACATTAAGTGTGATAAGAAGATTGTGACCTTTCGTTCGACCGATGGAACCCGTATTGTAGCTCGAGGGGAACGAAGTGGGTTCAGTTTTCCGTTGATCTCTATGATGAAGGCGAAGAAGTTACTTTTGAAGGGGTGTGAGTCTTTTATGGCTTATGTTACTGATGCTAAGATAGAGAAGAGATCTGTTACTGATATTCCTATGGTTTCAGAATTTCCTAAGGTGTTTCCTGACGAATTACCGGGGTTGCCGCCGGTAAGAGAAGTAGAGTATAAGATTGAGTTGGTTCCTGGAACAACTCCAGCAGCTAAGGCTCCTTATAGGCTAGCAACTTCCGAAATCAGAGAGATGATGTCTCAGATACAAGAATTGTTAGACAGAGATTTTATAAGACCGAGTTCTTCGCCGTGGGGTGCACCGGTGTTGTTTGTAAAGAAGAAAGATGGTTCGTTAAGAATGTGTATAGTTATCGAGAATTGAATAAGAGAACGGTTAAGAATAAGTATCCGTTGCCTAGAATCGATGATCTGTTTGACCAGCTTCAGGGTGCGTCGTATTTTTCGAAAATAGATCTTAGATCCGGATATCATCAGGTTCGCGTTGCAGAATCATATATACCGAAGACGGCGTTCAGAACTAGATATGGGCATTACGAATTCTTGGTTATGCCATTTGGGTTAACAAATGCTCCGGCAGTCTTCATGGATCTGATGAACGGGGTTTGTAAACCATATTTAGATCAGTTTTTTATTGTGTTTATCGATGATATATTGGTATATTCAAAGAAAGAGGCTGATCATGCTACACATCTTCGATTAGTGTTAGAGTTGTTAAAGAAAGAGCAGTTATACGCTAAGTTCTCGAAGTGTGAGTTTTGGCTTCGAGAAGTACAGTTTCTGGGTCATGTTATCTGTGAGGCAGGTATTAAAGTGGATCCATCTAAAATAGAAGCGGTAATGGGTTGGAATTCTCTGAATACACCGACAGAAGTTAAGATTTTCTTGGGTCTTGCGGGTTATTATCGCCGGTTTATAAAAGATTTTTCTAAAATAGCAGGTCCGTTGACCAAATTGACCAGAAAAGATGTAAGCTTTCGATGGAGTGACCAGCAGGAACAGGCCTTTCAGACTCTGAAACAGTTATTGTGTCAGGGTCCAGTGTTAGCATTGCCAGAGGGTTCAGATGAATTTGTGGTTTATTGTGATGCGTCATTTGGCAGGTTGGGGTGTGTACTGATGCAGAGAGATAAAGTTATCGCGTACGCTTCTCATCAGTTAAAGACACACGAACGTAACTATCCGGTTCATGATTTAGAAATGGCAGCTGTGGTATTCGCATTGAAATTATGGAGACACTACTTATATGGTACAAAGTGTGTGATATGTACAGATCATAAGAGTCTCCAACATATTTTCACACAGAAAGAGCTGAATATGTGACAGAGAAGGTGGATGAAACTTATAAAAGACTACGATTGTGAAATAAAGTATCATCCGGGTAAAGCGAATGTTGTGGCCGATGCTTTAAGTCGTAAGAAAACTATGGAGACTGTGAAATTTATGAGAACCGAAATAGTTGCAGACCTTATTGAACATATAAGACAAGTTCAAGCCCGAGCTTTACTGGAGGATAACTTAAAGAATGAACTGATGACCAAAATCAAGAACCAATTGACTGATGATTCTCGTAGACTTAAGACGTTTAAGAACCGAATTTGGGTGCCTATTCTTGGAGATTTAAGGAAATTGATCTTAAATGAAGCACACAAATCAAAATTAACTGTCCATCCGGGTAGTACCAAGATGTATAACGATTTAAAACCGATGTATTGGTGGCCAACAATGAAGAAAGATATTGCTCAATTGGTAGAAAGATGTCATATTTGTGCACAGGTTAAGGCCGAACATCAGAAACCCTATGGTTCGTTACAGCAGTTAAAAATTCCAGAGTGGAAATGGGATCACATTACAATGGATTTTGTAACCAAATTACCTAGATCTCAGAGAGGTAATGATATGATATGGGTAATTATTGATCGATTGACGAAGAGTGCATACTTCTTAGCAACAAAAGAGATAGCTTCGTTGAGTACTTTGGCAGAATTGTACTTGAAAGAAATAGTTAGTCGACATGGGGTTCCGTTGTCTATTGTGTCCGACAGGGATTCTAGATTTGTGTCTAATTTCTGGAACAGTTTACAGAAAAGTTTGGGAACGAGGGTAAATCTGAGTACAACGTATCATCCACAGACCGACGGTCAGAGTGAGCGTACGATACAGACACTAGAGGATATGCTTAGCTCTTACGTGTTAGAGTACGGTGGTCCATGGGATATCCATTTACCTTTGATCGAGTTCGCTTACAACAATACATATCATTCGAGTATCGGTATTGTGACAACCCGGAAATTTCCTACCAAATTTAAACTTAATCTTTATATGTTTCCGACACGATAAGCAAAGTCTGTAATATTGATTCTCAAACTTTTTGAACTAATGTTATATATTCAGTTAACCTTTGACTATTGACCGACGATTCACGAACATCTATTTGTAAATATATATATATATATATATATATATATATATATATATATATATACAATAAGTTGGAATATTAATTATTCATAAATAACATGTAATGTGTATTTAAAAACTTATTTATGTATATTAAATAAAGATATATACATATATATAATTTCAAGTTATTTAGTAAATGATAGTAACATTCGTTTATTGATTTGATTGATATTTAGATAAGTTAACTAAAACGTTTAAGATGAAAAAGTAAAAAACTAATTTACTACAGTATTTTCGAATTGCTACAGTACCCGAAAAGCTACAGTGTTTTCCAAAATCACTATTTGCTACAGTAAAAATCATTTTGCTACAGTATTTTCGAAAATCGCTATTTGCTACAGTAAACACTATTTGCTACAGTGAACATTATTTGCTGCAGTAAACACTATTTGCTACAGTGAAAAATATGTCGACGAACAAGAAAACAAAACATATGGGAGGTGATATTTCCACCACCCTTTTTACTTCTTCCACCAAAATTTAAAGCAATTTACCAAAATGCCCTTATACACTTTATTTATTTTGAAAGCAATAAATTATCTTTCTGTGAAGTTTTACAGCATATTCCCTACCATATATAGTTATATACCCTTATATTGCTTCAAAATAAAAAGAAAAGGCTACACCTTATAAATAATAATATCAAATGATAATATGGAACAACAATTTAATTTAATATGAAAATAAGTCCACTAAAACATACATAATACGGAGTACTAATTGTATCAAAACAAGGTAAATACATTTTGAGTTTGGCGTGAGCACCTTCAGCTCTTGAGTATGTACGATTACCAAAATGCAAATACTTTTCGGTCCAAGCACTAACAAATTTTTCTTTCCAAGGTAACCATATGTTCATTATGTAATCAATTGCTTCTTTCTTTACATCATACGATAACTTGAATTCCCACCAATTATTTAAAAAGATAGCTTCTGTTATTGAATATATCACATTTTTCCAACTACACATAAATATGTCAAACTCCGCTTCACGTTTAAAATGCTTCTTGCAATTCGCTAAAACGTTCTTTTCAATATGCCAAACACACAAAAGATTTGTAGCTGCTGGAAATACCTTACTTATGGCATTCATTAGTGCTAGTTCTCTATCTGTCATAATCACTGACGGTTGATTCTCACTTCCTAGAATCTTTTTAAACGCATTTAGTGCCCAAATATAACTTTCTTCATCTTCCCTTTCAAGAAAAGCAAATCCAGAGTAAAACGAGGTATTGAAACATGAAACTCCAATGATATCAAGTAGAGGCATGTGATATCTATTACTTTTGTAGGTACAATCCATCACAAAGGTGTCAGAAAAGGTTTTGGCCAATTTAATTGATAAAGGGTGTGCAAAAAGAAACTCGTTATATGCCCTTGTTGATCATATAAAATATCGTACCAAAAACCACCTACTTGAAGCTCTTCAAATAAGGCATCAATCATTGACCTATTTCCTAAATTCTCCCTACGAACTTTTGCATTCAAGTTGTAAATAGTTCTAGAGGTAGTCGGGAGATTTGGGTCTCGTTGACGTAAAGAACAAAGGATTTGTCTCGGGGGTATTCCAGATTTGGTCATATCTTTGACACTTTCTACGCTATCAGCTGGCAATCGACGGAATAACGAATGTCCAGAAATATCAGAAGATTGCTCATGGTTATGATTTAAGCATTTTGGTCTAAATATCCACATACCATCCCATCCTTTTCTACCTTCTATTTTAAAGGGACAATCAATCAAATGAGTTACAGTGCTCCTTTTTCTTGTTTCCCCAACATCATTTCTATCTCGATAAGAACCGCCCCGATCACACTTTAGAATCACAAATGTATCCTTTTTTGAATTACAAATGGACAGTCCAAAACCTTTATTAAAATAAAATGCTCGCACATTCTTTACTAACTCATCACGCGATTGAAACTTAGAACTCTCAAGATATAATTTTTCATCATTGTTAACCTGCTGAGTTGAAATTAAAATGAACATATACAACAACTAATAAATTAAAACAAGCAGAAGCAATAATTGAGTAAAGCATTACAAACAAGAGATATAAAAATCAAATTAAAACGAGCAGAAGCCCATCATTCACTTTATGGTGACATTTAATTTCATCATCATATCATCGTCTATCATATGTCAGTACATCATATACCTAAATAAACCCTAATAGATTATAAAATACTAATTCAACAACTATATAAAAATCAAAGTGATGATAAAGTGTTACCTGAGAGTTCATTATTCAGTGATTGGAGATGTAATCTTCAAGATTATCATAAGAACAAGCAATTAGGGGGATGTTAGTGATTTTGTAGATTGAAAGAAATGGAGTAGAGAGAGAAAGGGGTGATGAGAAATGAATAATTAGATTTGAGCGGTATGTAAATAATCAATACTAAAAATTAGTTCGTATTTTATGAGGGTATTTAAGGAAACTACTTAAAATTGTGGTGGAAGGAGTAAAAAGCTTGGTGGAAATATCAATTCCCAAAACATATTGGGTGTGTACCAGCTGGCCATGCAATCGCATGGCAAATGGGCATGAAACCCATGCGATCGCATGGGGATCAATCTCAACAAACATCTATAAAGCTCGCACATTTCTGCTTCGAAACACACACACACACATAAATTACTTACTCTGTATTATATTTATATTTATATTATTATTATTATTATTATTATTATTATTATTATTATTATGAATAATAATATTATTATTAATCTTATTATTATTATCAGTAGTATTAATAATATTATTATTATTATTATACATAAAATTCTACGACGAAGTACTGCTCAAATGATTTCAAACCGAGTTTTCAAATGAGTCAAAGCTAAGGAAACTATAGGTTATAGCTATGGAGGTTATGGGTAATGTTCATGGGTATTGTTCGCAAGTCAAACCTAGTGTTTATCATCTCCGTTGCATCTACGTGCTTTCCTGCAATATTGAATCTCAATATTGATACGTGAGCATTCATATCTCAACTTTTATATATTAATAGTGTATCCCTGACCTGTACTCGATTATATATGTTTATGCATGCTTGTATACTTTAATTTTGTTGTTAGATAGTTTATAATGAATCACGAATTTGATACATATTCTACTGATATAAAGTATATGATATGCATGTTTTTGGAAAGCTGTCGAAAAATTATTAACTTTTCATTTAGAAATCGCGTGATTTCGATGAACGGATTAAAAGATATGGTCAACTGAATTATGATTAACATTAATTGAAATTGCTTTTGAATCTACAATTGTATTTAAACAACTTGTTTATAAGATTGATAAATTGGATTTTCAAATATTACTAATCGAGTAAATAAATTTCTATATAAGGCACGTCTCATCTTGTTGAACAATTGTCAAAGTTGACTGTCTTATCATGTTTTAAAACTTTATAAACACTACAATCTGATTTTACAAATATTGGAAAACTATGTGAAATAATAAAATATTTTCGATTGCCATGATAATTCAAATATAATATAGCTCCTGAAATAAATAATATTTTGAGTTTGATAAACTATAAATTCGTTCAATTATCAAGACTTATATTATGTTAATAAACATGTATAGATTTGAAGATCATATTAGGTCAGGTTGACTTTTGAGATAACTTTTGTTAACTTTTGCATGTCGGTCTCGAACATTAGGATTGTGATACACTATGACCTGACCTAGCTTGTTAGACATGTATTGACCAACATATGCTCTCTAGGTTGAGATCTACGGTTATTTTGCATTCCAAGTTTCGGTCACATTTCGGTGAATGACCTTATGTGCTGCTAAGGTGAGTTTCATTTGCTCCCTTTTTAATTGCTTTTGCAATCTATATTTTTGGGCTGAGAATATATGCACTTTATTTTAAATGCAATGGATACAAGTACATACTAAATTCTACACCGAGTTTGAACCGAAAATCCCTTAGCTTTGGTAACTAGTAACTGCCGATTATAAGAACTGGTGGGCGCGAATAGTGGTATATGGATCCATAGGGCTTGACATCCCTGTCTGTTCCAGGTATAGAAACCCTAGCCTGAACTATAAAACAGACGTATGCTATTTGAGTTTGGTACACGTTGGTTTGCGTGTATTGTACATGTTGGTTGCATGTATGTTAAAACAGGGGTACTTATTATAACGTTAAAGTTTAGTTACCAGAGTGCTCAATTTCGTAGAATATTTTGATAAACGTTTTGGATGAAACAACTGAAATCTTGTGATCCACCTTTATATACAGATTATGCGCAACATTAAAACTATGAACTCACCAACCTTTGTGTTGACACTTTTAAGCATGCTTGTGACGACCCGGGAATTTCTGACTAAATTTAAACTTAATCTTTATATGATTTCGATACGATAAGCAAAGTATGTAATGTTGAGTCTAGAAAATTTTGAAATGATGTTCATATATTCAATTGACCTTCGACTGCTCTCGGCGATTCATGAACAAATTAAGTATAAATAGATATGTGTGTATGTATATATAAATAATAATTCTAAATATAATTTGAAGTATTATATGTTGTTGTTATTAAAAATTAATAATATAAAAATAGGATATTATAATAATTATTATTTAAAATATATCTCTATTTATAATAAAGTATATTAAAAATAAATATTAAATGATTGTAATACTCGTTTGATGTTTCGATTGATATTAAGCAAGTTAATTTCAAACTTATGTAATTTTAAAATAAACGGTGATACGAAAATGAGTTATATAAGTTATAGGCTTATTAAAAGTATATTTAGGATCTAATTATTTAATTTTAATATTTTTTATATTTTATCCATAAATGAGAGGGACAATTGATGTAATTTTTATTTATTAAATTAATGACTGGATTTTATACAATAAAGACTAAAATAAATAAATATACTTAATTTAAAAACATGGGATTTTTCAGAAGACTTTTGTCCGTCACTGAGTAACAACGGAGTACAAAATAATAGTTCGTGAAAACTGTTGCTACAAGAGACAAATGAGTGGCGACTAAATGAGTTCTAATTGATTAAAAATTACTGTTCCTTTGTGCACACTTATTCTAAGTGATTCAATTGTATATATATATATATATATATATATATATATATATATATATATATATATATATATATACATACATACATATTTTATTATACTTAATATGTATATATAATACATATGTATGAATTAGACACCACCCCACTTTACTTTTCTTTTTCAATGTTTCCCACTAACCATTTACAGAGTATTAAATTATCTATTCTGTTTCATCTTTCACTACAACCAAAAACCAAATGATCCACACCACTCACTAACTATTACTTGCAACTTTTACCATTTCTTTTTGTTTGAGCAACCAATCACAAAGACATATTTGTTCCAATCAAGATTTTATGTAGTACTCAAATCATCCACTTGCGATTTAAGAACTATCCGTGATTTTTGTATATGATTGAAGATTACTATTGTTTACTATGCTTTACTGTTTGCTTTTAACTTGTTAATTGATTGATTTATGTTATAATATATATATCACGTTTATAAATAATGGGATGATAAACCTTCTGTATGCAAAACCCATTGGAGAACCGTCCACCACCCATTTATAATATATCACCCTCTTTTTCTTCAAATCACCACCTCTTGCTACCACTACCGCTACGGTTTTTATTTTCTGTTTCTTGTTCCAAACGCCAACAATCACCATGGAACTATCATCACCATCGTACACCCTCACCCAAACATCACCTTCAACCGTGAACCTTCCTTCCACACTCTCTCTCTTTTCTCTCTTCTAATTTCCTTCGTGAACCCACCATGATCACCCTCACCAACACAACAAAACTGCAGACTCTTTCACTTTGTAACTCAATACACCTATGAAATGATATAGTGAAAGTGATAACAAGAAGAAGACGATGCAATAGTGTTTCCGGTTTCCAGTCAACAACCTGCTGCTACTCGCTCTTATTTTCTGTATCTGTCGAGTTAAAACAACCACAAAACACACACGTCGTGCTACTGTTTTGCTAATGTTATATGAATGATGTTGGAGGAAGATGACGATGAACAGTGGAAAAAGAAAGATGATGATAATGAACGAATATAATGATGATATCATGATATAGATGATGAATATGTGTAATGAATGAAATGAATTGATGAAGACAAGTGGTCGTTTGATTATTATTTTTTTTACCTTTTTCCTGTTACTTTCTTTTAAAAACCGAATCATTTATATATATCCTAAACTATATAACAGCTATTGGGCCATGAACTGAATTCATAAATCTCACATGTTATATTGGGCTTAGATAATTATTGGGCCTGCCTTTATCAATGGACTTTGAGTTACGATATTGATGATTGACGAAGAGATTAGAGGATGACGATCAAACTATGATAATGTTTAGGGTGTTAACGATTATGATGATCGTGTGATGGTGATATAGATGATGGCGAGATTATGATGAGAAGTAACGATGCATTAGTATGATGAATTAAGGTGATGATGATTATGTTTGATCCGTATGTTGGAATGATTATGTTGGGATGATAGATGTTATGATGGTGATAATAAATTGTGAGATGTTATGATGATGATGGAGTAAGTTTATGATGCTAATGTTATAGTTGTTATGTCAACAATTGATGATGACCGTAAACGATGGTTAAATTAATTTAGGGTCGAATTGAAACAGATTAGTAAAAGGCAGCTAGATGATTAGAGGTTCTGTTAGTGAACGAGAGGTCCTAGGCTCAAGCATGGGCTCGAGCATTTTTGTTTTAGAAAAAGAAGAAGAAGGATAATGGTTAAGGATATTATTGGGTTAGCGGGACGTCGCGGGTTCAAACCCGGACTTGGACATTTTTTAAGGGCTACTTCTTTGAGGTAGTATTACAATTACCATTATTATTACTATTATTATTATTATTATTATTATTATTACTGTTGTTATTGTTATTATTATTATTATTATTATTATTATTATTATTATTATTATTATTATTATTATTATTATTATTATTATTATTATTATTATTATTATTATTATTATTATTATTATAGGTATTATTATTAAGTATTACCATTAAGGTTATTATTAGTAGTATTATTATGATTAAAAATCATTATTAATATTATTGTCATTATTATTATTGTCACTATTTTAGTATTAAAAATATTACTCTAACAAATAAAGGACATTTATGTAAAAATATATTGTACATGTATATTAATATTAAATACTATTTTGTTTTAATAAAATGTTATTATAATTAAATTTCAAATAATATATAAATATATTTTAAATTGAATCATATATATAAATAGTAAATCTTAATACATAATTAAATATATATATATATATATATATATATATATATATATATATATATATATATATATATATATATATATATATATATATATATATATATATATATATTTGTTTGATTAAGATTATATGTATTAATATACATAAATGATATAGGTTCGTGAATCCGAGGCCAACTCTACATTGTTCAATGTCGTCATATGTATTTTTACTACAAAATACAGTATTGTGAGTTTCATTTGCTCCCTTTTTAAATGCTTTTGCAATATATATTTTTGGGACTGGGAATACATGCGCTTTTATAAATGTTTTACGAAATAGACACAAGTAATCGAAACTACATTCTATGGTTGGATTATCGAATCGAATATCACCCCTTTTAGCTTGGTAGCCTAAGAATTAGGGAACATCACTAATTTTGAGAATTAAACCCCTAATTGACGCGAATACTAAAGATAGATCTATCGGGCCCAACAAGCCCCATTCTGGAATTTAGAATGCTTTAGTACTTCGAAATTATCATGTCCGATGGGTGTCCCGGAATGATGGGGATAATCTATATGCATCTTGTTAATGTCGGTTACCAGGTGTTCAATCCATATAAATGATTTTTATCTCTATGCAGTTTGCGAAATGCCTGATACGAGATGTATGTTTATGAGAAATGGAAATGAAAATCTTGTAGTCTATTAAAATAATGGAAATGATTGTTTATGATAAACTAATGAACTCACCAACCTTTTGGTTGACACTTTAAAGCATGTTTATTCTCAAGTATGAAAGAAATCTTCCGCTGTGCATTTGCTCATGTTAGAGATATTACTTGGAGTCATTCATGACATATTTCAAAAGACGTTGCATTCGAGTCATTGAGCTCAACAAGATCATTATTAAGTCATTGATAGTTTGATATAATATGAAATGGTATGCATGCTGGTCAACTTTCAATATAATGAAAGTTTGTCTTTTAAAAACGAATGCAATGTTTGTAAAATGTATCATATAGAGGTCAAGTACCTCACGATGTAACCAAATGTAATGTATTCGTCCAGATGGATTAGGACGGGTCATTAGAATGTTTATTCTCAGGTTCCTAGAAGTCTTCCGCTGTTTGCTTATACGTTATACAAGCTATGTGTATGGAGTCATACATGCTTTATTCGAGAAAACTTTGCATTCACAAAATCATCACCATGTATCTTATTTGACTGTATTGTCAACGGATGTATTGTTAAAAACTATTATATACGATGATTGTCTATACGTAGAAATCATCAGACATTGAAAACCTTGGATTTATATATTCATTTATGGTGTACCTTTTTAAAAGAATGAAATGTTTACAAAACGTATCATATAGAGGTCAAAACCTCACTATGAAATCAATTAATGATGTATTTGTCCAAATGGATTTGGACGGGTCATCACAGTTGGTATCAGAGCTTGAGGTCATAGGGAACTAGAATTTGCATTAGTGTGTTTAACTGGTAATTGTTAGGATACATTAGTGAGTCTGGACTATGACCGTATCTGTTTTTACCGAGTTTTGATTACCATTTATTGTCGGAAATTGCTTGCTTATCATTCCTAAGTCTAGACATGTCTTATTGCATTTACTGCATAGATAGTGTATTGACAAAATTCATATCTTAGCGTATCTGTTACTTTAAACTTTTCCTGACTTCTTTCGAAAATTTCTCCATAATTTATGAGATTTTGGTATTATATATACATATGTAAATTATGTATTGAAGAATACCAAATCTAAGTCCTATAATCTATTTAACATCAAAAATCATTTCCCTGATTACACAAAATGGATCATGTATCTAATTCAAATTCCTTAAACTCCGACAGCTATTCCGATATGGATATTCACCTGAACTCCGAAGACAGTGTAACCGGAATGGATTAACCAATCAGCCATCACCTATTCTGGATGAATTGGGGATGGGTTCGTAGCCTACTTAGTCATTGGAGACAAGAAGAAGGTGATCCCTTCCATCCACCACATTCCCCTTGATATATGCTAAAAACGAACATATATTTCATAGCATTATCCCTCAAGAAAGACAAGCTTTTAGTTGCAATTGTTCTATTTACAAGTGATATTCGTTTAAATAATAAAAGGTGAAGACAAAAGACAGATTCGACGATTTGAAGACGCAAACGACCAAAAAGCTAAAAAGTACAAAGTACAATCAAAGTGGTTCAAATTATTGATGAGAAACGTCTCAAAATTACAAGAGTACAAGACGTAAAATGCAAAGTACAAGATATTAAATAGTACGCAAGGACGTTCGAAAATCCGGAACCGAGACATGAACCAACTTTCAGCATGCGACGCAACGGACAAAAAATTACAAGTCTACTATGCACAAGAATATAATATAATATATATATAATTATATAAATTATATATATATTAAAAAAATACAGCAGCCCACGTTTAAATCAAGAGATGAGCTGTAATCCATACCTCCGCACTCGCGGAACTTTTGTGAACAAAACATCCGCACTCGCGGAGGTCTAAAGTGAAATGTGGGGCTATAAAAGTCGCTCATTCTGATCGATTTTGAATCATCTTTTTCTATTTCCTACTCTATATACATAATATATGTATCAATTATCCATCCAATTAGTAATCTCAATTTGTAATTTTAATTTTAAGTTAGTGATAATAATAAGGTTGGGTTAGTCGAATGCTTTAAGGTTGTGTAAATCGAAACTCTGTCCGTGTACCACTACGCTAATAACACCCACTGTAAGTTATGCTTAATTTTATTGTTAAATTAATGTCTCGTAGCTAAGTTATTATTATGCTTATTTAGATCGAAGTAATCGTGATGTTGGGCTAAATATTAAAATTGGGTAATTGGGCTTTGTACTATAATTGGGGTTTGGACAAAAGAACGACACTTGTGGAAATTAGACTATGGGCTATTAATGGGCTTTATATTTGTTTAATTAAATGATAGTTTGTTAATTTAATATAAAGACTTACAATTGGACGTACCTATAAATAACCATATACACTCGATCGGACACGATGGGCGGGATATTTATAAGTACTAATAATCGTTCATTTAACCGGACACGGGGATGGATTAATAGTCAATGGACTTATTAAAACATGGGTGAATTATATACAAGGACACTATAGTTTAAGTCCCCAATTAGTTGGAATATTTGACTTCGGATATAAGGATAATTTGACGAGGATACTCGCACTTTATATTTATGACTGATGGACTGTTATGGACAAAAACCAGACGGACATATTGAATAATCCAGGACAAAGGACAATTAACCCATGAGAATAAACTAAAATCAACACGTCAAACATCATGATTACGGAAGTTTAAATAAGAATAATTCCTTTATTTCATATTTAATTGCACTTTTAATTATCGCATTTTTATTTACTTTCATTTCATATTTAATTGCACTTTTAATTATCGTACTTTTTAATTATCGCAATTTTATTCTATCGCACTTTAATTTATAACACTTTAATTATTGTCATTTACTTTACTTTTTAAATTAAGTCTTTTATATATTTAAGATTTTACATTAGGTTTTAACTATGACTTATGTTTTAAAATCGACAAACCGGTCATTAAACGGTAAAAACCCCCTTTTATAATAATAATACTACTTATATTTATATATATATTTATTTACAAATATAGTTTTAAAAATATAGCGTTAAACTTGGCTAAAGATCCATGTGGAACGAACCGGACTTACTAAAAACTACACTACTGTACGATTAGGTACACTGCCTATAAGTGTTGTAGCAAGGTTTAGGTATATCCACTCTATAAATAAATAAATAATTTGTGAAAAATTGTATCGCATTTAATAATTATTTTGTAGTAAAAATATAACTATTTTGTACACACCTCGCAAAAACATCAAGTATTTTTGGCGCCGCTTCCAGGGAATCCTAAACGCCGAAAGCGCAACGCTATAAAAAAATGTTTTATTAAGTCGTAATCTATTTCTGTAAAAATATACGTTTTAAATATTAAAAATACAAGAAAAAGAAAAATATATCTATATTTTTAAGTTTAGTTAATTTAAAAAGTTTATATTTTTTTATTTATTTATTGTGAAAAAGTTATATAAAAAAAAGTAATAAGTTATATTTATATTTTATATATATTAAAAACAGAAAAATAAAAAAAATAAAAAAAACCACTGAACCTGCATAAAAATCGACCTGCACCGTATCTGAATCTGTTGCATCCGCACTCGCGGTACTTTTTGCCAGCTGGGATCCGCACTCGCGGAGCACTCTGACAGCTGCAACATCAGATTGCATTAATTACGAAATTAGGGTTAAAATTAATTATTATTAATTAAAATTAGGGTTTTAATTTAATATAATTAGTATAAGTTTAGTTTTAATTAATTTTAAGCTTTAATTAGTTTTATTAATATATAAAACTACTATTTTTATAAAATACTTAATATAAAAAATAATATTTTTATAAAAATTGTATTTTTACAACTTTAAGTTTTATTTTTAAAATTTCGTACCTTTTTAATCTTTTATTCGTAATATTTATATTTTTCGCTCGTAATTAGTTTTAAGTCATAGTTTTTGCATAGTTATTTTTAATTTTTTTTTTAGATTTTTAAGCTTTGCCGTAAAATCCCTTAAGTGCTTTTTCTTTAGACTAAGATTTAAGTGCTTTAGAATTTTGCGACGCTATTTTAAGATTTTAGTATTTTCTAAGTTATTGCCGTTTTAGATATAGAATTCCTTTTAAGCTTTAATATCTTTAGACGTAACTTTTAATTTTTAGTTTTTAGACTTTTAAGTTTCGACGAGCTACGTTCTTTTTATTATTTTTCGCCGCTCTAGTTTTTAGGACATAGAATTTTCTATTTCTTCTCTAAAATTTCTTTAAATTTCAACGAAAAATTATTTTAAGTGGTTAAATTGATAGACATCCAAATTTTTCTGCTTCGTAGTAATAGTTGGATTTGTTAGTGGCTGAGTTGTGAGCTTCCGATTTAAAGAGTTCTGGCTCCTTGCTACATCTTTTGGCTATTCGAAACGTGGGCAAAAGCAGAAAAGTCTATTAATTTGATAACTTATATAATTTTTATCTTTTATAACTAATAGGATATTCAGTGAATGCACCGAGCAAAACGTTCACCACCTTTTATACGTTCACCACCTGTAACTCGATCAAGACATCTAGCCAATATTGTCGCCGTTGATTTTTCTTTAGAATCATCATCCAGTCGACCAAGTACTCCAATTCAAATTTCCGATAATCCATTTTTTGAACCCGACCTCACAATTGAGAACCCGGAGGATATTCAGGGACAATTCAGAGATCCTGAACCACTAATCTTTCCTCCGGAACCACCAATCATTCAAACGGAGATTGTCGAGGAACAACCCATTAAATCAGAATCCTCTAGTGATTCAGATTCAACAAATTCAATCATGGAAAATCTGGAACCTCTAAGTATGGAAGACCGAATGAGAGCTAAACGTACTGGCCAAGGTCACGCAATTACTCAACCAGACATTAATATGCCAGATTATGAAATTAAAGGACAAATCCTACACCTGGTGACTAATCAATGCCAATTTAGTGGTGCGCCGAAGGAAGATCCAAACGAACATCTTCGTACCTTTAATAGGATCTGTACTCTATTTAAAATCCGAGAAGTTGAGGATGAACAGATATATCTCATGTTATTTCCCTGAACTTTAAAGGGAGAAGCCAAAGATTGGTTAGAATCGTTACCTGAAGGGACTATTGATACATGGGACGTTTTAGTTGAAAAATTTCTTAAACAATTCTTTCCGGCATCTAAAGCCGTAAGACTTCAAGGAAAAATAGTTACGTTCACACAAAAGCCAAATGAAACTCTATATGAGGCGTGGACAAGATTTGGAAAGTTATTGAGAGGATGTCCGCAACATGATTTAGACACTTGTCAAATAGTGCAAATATTCTACCAAGGATGCGACATCACTACACGAAAATATATCGATATAGCAGCTGGTGGTTCCATTATGAAAAAAACCGCAACTGACGCTTATAAAATTATTGATAACACTGCTTTCCACTCACATGAGTGGCACCAAGAAAAAGATATCATTAGATCATCTAAAGCAGCTAGAGCCGATTCTAGCCATGACTTAGATTCCATTTCCGCAAAGATAGATGCTGTCGAGAGACGAATGGAAAAGATGACTAAAGATATCCACTCAATACGAATTAGTTGTGAGCAGTGTGGAGGACCACATTTAACAAAAGATTGTCTCAGTATTGAACCAACAATTGAACAAAGAGAGAATGTTTCATACATGAACCAAAGGCCTGGAAATAATTATCAGAATAATTATCAACCGCCAAGACCAATCTACAATCAAAATCAGAATTATAACCGAAATATTCCATACAACAACCAACAAGGTCCTAGCAATCAACAAGTATCCAATAATACTTACAATCAGCAAAGACCTAATTTTCAAAACAAACCGATGATAAAAAGCCAAATTTAGAAGACATGATGTCGAAGCTAGTTGAATCTCAAACGCAGTTTTTCACATCTCAGAAATAAACCAATGAACAAAATGCCCAAGCATTTAGAAATCAACAAGCTTCTATTCAAAATTTGGAACAAGAAGTAAGCAACCTAGCAAGGTTGATAGGTGAAAGAAAATCGGGAAGTCTACCTAGCGATACAAATGCTAACCCCAGGAATGAAATAGCTAAAGCCATTACCACAAGAAGTGGTATTACACTTAAACCACCGAAAATACCTATAATTTCTGATGACTCTATTCCTACTCCACAAGAACCACAATCTGAGCAAGATAAGGAAATAGAACTGGTAGTTGAAAAGGTTAATGAAGATAACACAGTTAAGGCTAAACCTTATGTTAAACCATACCAACCACCACTTCCTTACCCTAGTAAAATGAGAAAAGAAAGACTTGAAGCCGAGCAATCTAAATTCTTGGATATGTTTAAACAAATAAATGTCAATCTTCCTTTCATTGATGTGATTTCAGGAATGCCTAGATATGCTAAATTCTTGAAAGATCTAATCACAAATAGAAAGAAAATGGAAGAACTCTCGGCTGTTACTATGAATGCTAATTGTTCTGCAGTGCTGTTGAATAAGATACCAGAAAAATTATCAGATCCAGGAAGTTTCACGATTCCATGTTTTCTGGGTAGTCTTAGTTCAATAGAAGCATTGGCAGACTTAGGTGCTAGTATAAATTTAATGTCGTATTCACTATACGCTAAACTAGACCTTGGAGAATTGAAACCAACACGAATAAGCATACAACTAGCCGATCGATCAGTAAAATATCCTAGAGGGATAATGGAGAACATGCTAGTTAAATTTGGTACTTTAGTATTTCCAGTAGATTTTGTTATTCTGGACATGGAAGAAGATTCTCGAGTTCCTCTCATATTAGGAAGACCATTCTTAAACACGGCTAAAGCAATAATAGACGTGTTTGGTAAGAAACTGACCCTAAGTATAGAGGACGATAGTGTTACCTTTTCTGTTGATAGAGCCATGCAACAACCACAATCTGCAGATGATACATGTTATTATATTCAAACTATAGATTCACATGCAGAAATGTTAGAAGAATTTCCAGAATTACAAGGAACAGGAGAATGTTCTTTAGGAGAAGGAACTGAACCAATTGATGAAACTGAAATGTTAGCTACACTTATGGCTAATGGATATGAACCAACAACAGAAGAAATTCAAATGCTAAAAGAAGAAGACAGATATCGATATAAATCATCGATAGAAGAACCACCGACATTAGAGTTAAAGCCACTTCCAAACCATTTGGAATACGCTTATTTACATGGTGAATCTGAATTACCTGTAATAATATCGTCTTCTCTTACCGAAAATGAAAAATCTCAACTCATTTCTGTGTTAAAAGCTCATAAACCAGCTATTGCATGGAAGATTCATGACATTAAAGGCATAAGTCCTTCGTATTGCACACATAAAATCCTTATGGAAGAAGGTCATAAAACGTATGTGCAACGCCAACGAAGACTAAATCTTAATATGCAAGATGTTGTTAAGAAAGAAATTATTAAACTGCTAGATGCAGGTTTAATTTATCCAATCTCTGATAGTCCATGGGTAAGCCCAGTTCAATGCGTACCTAAGAAGGGTGGAATGACTGTCATCACAAATGAAAAAAATGAGCTTATTCCTACTAGGACTGTAATAGGATGGCGTGTTTGTATTGATTATAGAAAATTAAATGACGCCACCAGAAAAGATCACTTTCCCTTACCTTTCATTGATCAAATGTTGGAAAGATTAGCCGGAAATAGTTACTATTGTTTTCTTGACGGTTTTTTCGGATATTTTCAAATTCCAATAGCATCCGAGGACCAAGAGAAAACCACGTTTGAAATGTCCCGTTCTTATTGATTAAAAACATTCCATATTAATTGATTTCGTTGCGAAGTTTTGACCTCTATATGAGACGTTTTTCAAAGACTGCATTCATTTTTAAAACAAACCATAACCTTTATTTCATAGATAAAGGTTTTAAAAAAACTTTACGTAGATTATCAAATAATGATAATCTAAAATATCCTGTTTACACACGACCATTACATAATGGTTTACAATACAAATACGTTACAACAAAATAAGTTTCTTGAATGCAGTTTTTACACAATATCATACAAGCATGGACTCCAAATCTCGTCCTTATTTAACTATGCGACAGCGGAAGCTCTTAATAATCACCTGAGAATAAACATGCTTAAAACGTCAACAGAAATGTTGGTGAGTTATAGGTTTAACCTATATATATCAAATCATAATAATGGACCACAAGATTTCATATTTCAATACACATCCCATACATAGAGATAAAAATCATTCATATGGTGAACACCTGGTAACCGACATTAACAAGATGCATATATAAGAATATCCCCATCATTCCGGGACACCCTTCGGATATGATATAAATTTCGAAGTACTAAAGCATCCGGTACTTTGGATGGGGCTTGTTGGGCCCGATAGATCTATCTTTAGGATTCGCGTCAATTAGGGTGTCTGTTCCCTAATTCTTAGATTACCAGACTTAATAAAAAGGGGCATATTCGATTTCGATAATTCAACCATAGAATGTAGTTTCACGTACTTGTGTCTATTTTGTAAATCATTTATAAAACCTGCATGTATTCTCATCCCAAAAATATTAGATTTTAAAAGTGGGACTATAACTCACTTTCACAGATTTTTACTTCGTCGGGAAGTAAGACTTGGCCACTGGTTGATTCACGAACCTATAACAATATATACATATATATCAAAGTATGTTTAAAATATATTTACAACACTTTTAATATATTTTGATGTTTTAAGTTTATTAAGTCAGCTGTCCTCGTTAGTAACCTACAACTAGTTGTCCACAGTTAGATGTACAGAAATAAATCGATAAATATTATCTTGAATCAATCCACGACCCAGTGTATACGTATCTCAGTATTGATCACAACTCAAACTATATATATTTTGGAATCAACCTCAACCCTGTATAGCTAACTCCAACATTCACATATAGAGTGTCTATGGTTGTTCCGAAATATATATAGATGTGTCGAAATGATAGGTCGAAACATTGTATACGTGTCTATGGTATCTCAAGATTACATAATATATAATACAAGTTGATTAAGTTATGGTTGGAATAGATTTGTTACCAATTTTCACGTAGCTAAAATGAGAAAAATTATCCAATCTTGTTTTACCCATAACTTCTTCATTTTAAATCCGTTTTGAGTGAATCAAATTGCTATGGTTTCATATTGAACTCTATTTTATGAATCTAAACAAAAAAAGTATAGGTTTCTAGTCGGAAAAATAAGTTACAAGTCGTTTTTGTAAAGGTAGTCATTTCAGTCGAAAGAACGACGTCTAGATGACCATTTTAGAAAACATACTTCCACTTTGAGTTTAACCATAATTTTTGGATATAGTTTCATGTTCATAATAAAAATCATTTTCTCAGAATAACAACTTTTAAATCAAAGTTTATCATAGTTTTTAATTAACTAACCCAAAACAGCCCGCGGTGTTACTACGACGGCGTAAATCCGGTTTTACGGTGTTTTTCGTGTTTCCAGGTTTTAAATCATTAAGTTAGCATATCATATAGATATATAACATGTGTTTAGTTGATTTTAAAAGTCAAGTTAGAAGGATTAACTTTTGTTTGCGAACAAGTTTAGAATTAACTAAACTATGTTCTAGTGATTACAAGTTTAAACCTTCGAATAAGATAGCTTTATATGTATGAATCGAATGATGTTATGAACATCATTACTACCTTAAGTTACTTGGATAAACCTACTGGAAAAGAGAAAAATGGATCTAGCTTCAATGGATCCTTGGATGGCTCGAAGTTCTTGAAGCAGAATCATGACACGAAAACAAGTTCAAGTAAGATCATCACTTGAAATAAGATTGTTATAGTTATAGAAATTGAACCAAAGTTTGAATATGATTATTACCTTGTATTAGAATGATAACCTACTGTAAGAAACAAAGATTTCTTGAGGTTGGATGATCACCTTACAAGATTGGAAGTGAGCTAGCAAACTTGAAAGTATTCTTGATTTTATGAAACTAGAACTTTTAGAATTTATGAAGAACACTTAAAACTTGAAGATAGAACTTGAGAGAGATCAATTAGATGAAGAAAATTGAAGAATTAAAGTGTTTGTAGGTGTTTTTGGTCGTTGGTGTATGGATTAGATATAAAGGATATGTTATTTTGTTTTCATGTAAATAAGTCATGAATGATTACTCATATTTTTGTAATTTTATGAGATATTTCATGCTAGTTGCCAAATGATGGTTCCCACATGTGTTAGGTGACTCACATGGGCTGCTAAGAGCTGATCATTGGAGTGTATATACCAATAGTACATACATCTAAAAGCTGTGTATTGTACGAGTACGAATACGGGTGCATACGAGTAGAATTGTTGATGAAACTGAACGAGGATCTAATTGTAAGCATTTTTGTTAAGTAGAAGTATTTTGATAATTGTCTTGAAGTCTTTCAAAAGTGTATGAATACATATTAAAACACTACATGTATATACATTTTAACTGAGTCGTTAAGTCATCGTTAGTCGTTACATGTAAATGTTGTTTTGAAACCTTTAGGTTAACGATCTTGTTAAATGTTGTTAACCCAATGTTTATAATATCAAAATAGATTTTAAATTATTATATTATCATGATATTATGATGTACGAATATCTCTTAATATGATATATATACATTAAATGTCGTTACAACGATAAACGTTACATATATGTCTCGTTTCAAAATCATTAAGTTAGTAGTCTTGTTTTTACATATGTAGTTCATTGTTAATATAATTAATGATATGTTTACTTATCATAATATCATGTTAACTATATATATAACCATATATATGTCATCATATAGTTTTTTTACAAGTTTTAACGTTCGTGAATCACCGGTCAACTTGGGTGGTCAATTGTCTATATGAAACCTATTTCAATTAATCAAGTCTTAACAAGTTTGATTGCTTAACATGTTGGAAACATTTAATCATGTAAATATCAATCTCAATTAATATATATAAACATGGAAAAGTTCGGGTCACTACAGTACCTACCCGTTAAATAAATTTCGTCCCGAAATTTTAAGCTGTTGAAGGTGTTGACGAATCTTCTGGAAATAGATGCGGGTATTTCTTCTTCATCTAATCTTCCCGCTCCCAGGTGAACTCGGGTCCTCTACGAGCATTCCATCGAACCTTAACAATTGGTATCTTGTTTTGCTTAAGTCTTTTAACCTCACGATCCATTATTTCGACGGGTTCTTCGATGAATTGAAGTTTTTCGTTGATTTGGATTTCATCTAACGGAATAGTGAGATCTTCTTTAGCAAAACATTTCTTCAAATTCGAGACGTGGAAAGTGTTATGTACAGCCGCGAGTTGTTGAGGTAACTCAAGTCGGTAAGCTACTGGTCCGACACGATCAATAATCTTGAATGGTCCAATATACCTTGGATTTAATTTCCCTCGTTTACCAAATCGAACAACGCCTTTCCAAGGTGCAACTTTAAGCATGACCATCTCTCCAATTTCAAATTCTATATCTTTTCTTTTAATGTCAGCGTAGCTCTTTTGTCGACTTTGGGCGGTTTTCAACCGTTGTTGAATTTGGATGATCTTCTCGGTAGTTTCTTGTATAATCTCCGGACCCGTAATCTGTCTATCCCCCACTTCACTCCAACAAATCGGAGACCTGCACTTTCTACCATAAAGTGCTTCAAACGGCGCCATCTCAATGCTTGAATGGTAGCTGTTGTTGTAGGAAAATTCTGCTAACGGTAGATGTCGATCCCAACTGTTTCCGAAATCAATAACACATGCTCGTAGCATGTCTTCAAGCGTTTGTATCGTCCTTTCGCTCTGCCCATCAGTTTGTGGATGATAGGCAGTACTCATGTCTAGACGAGTTCCTAATGCTTGCTGTAATGTCTGCCAGAATCTTGAAATAAATCTGCCATCCCTATCAGAGATAATAGAGATTGGTATTCCATGTCTGGAGATGACTTCCTTCAAATACAGTCGTGCTAACTTCTCCATCTTGTCATCTTCTCTTATTGGCAAGAAGTGTGCTGATTTGGTGAGACGGTCAACTATTACCCAAATAGTATCAAAACCACTTGCAGTCCTTGGCAATTTAGTGATGAAATCCATGGTAATGTTTTCCCATTTCCATTCCGGGATTTCGGGTTGTTGAAGTAGACCTGATGGTTTCTGATCCTCAGCTTTGACCTTAGAACACGTCAAACATTCTCCTACGTATTTAGCAACATCGGATTTCATACCCGGCCACCAAAAATGTTTCTTGAGATCCTTGTACATCTTCCCCGTTCCAGGATGTATTGAGTATCTGGTTTTATGAGCTTCTCTAAGTACCATTTCTCTCATATCTCCAAATTTTGGTACCCAAATCCTTTCAGCCCTATACCGGGTTCCGTCTTCCCGAATATTAAGATGCTTCTCCGATCCTTTGGGTATTTCATCCTTTAAATTTCCCTCTTTTAAAACTCCTTGTTGCGCCTCCTTTATTTGAGTAGTAATGTTATTATGAATCATTATATTCATAGATTTTACTCGAATGGGTTCTCTGTCCTTCCTGCTCAAGGCATCGGCTACCACATTTGCCTTCCTCGGGTGGTAACGAATCTCAAAGTCGTAATCATTCAATAATTCAATCCACCTACGCTGCCTCATATTCAGTTGTTTCTGATTAAATATGTGTTGAAGACTTTTGTGGTCGGTATATATAATACTTTTGACCCCATATAAGTAGTGCCTCCAAGTCTTTAATGCAAAAACAACCGCGCCTAATTCCAAATCATGCGTCGTATAATTTTGCTCGTGAATCTTCAATTGTCTAGACGCATAAGCAATCACCTTCGTTCGTTGCATTAATACACAATCGAGACCTTGCTTTGATGCATCACAATAAATCACAAAATCATCATTCCCTTCAGGCAATGACAATATAGGTGCCGTAGTTAGCTTTTTCTTCAATAACTGAAATGCTTTCTCTTGTTCATCATTCCATTCAAATTTCTTCCCTTTATGCGTTAATGCAGTCAAGGGTTTTGCTATTCTGGAAAAGTCTTGGATGAACCTTCTGTAGTAACCAGCTAGTCCTAAAAACTGGCGTATGTGTTTCGGAGTTTTCGGGGTTTCCCACTTTTCAACAGTTTCTATCTTTGCCGGATCCACCTTAATACCTTCTTTGTTCACTATGTGACCGAGGAATTGAACTTCTTCCAACCAAAATGCACACTTTGAAAACTTAGCGTACAATTTTTCCTTCCTCAATACTTCTAACACCTTTCTCAAATGTTCACCGTGTTCTTGGTCATTCTTTGAGTAAATAAGTATGTCATCAATGAAAACAATGACAAACTTGTCAAGGTATGGTCCACACACTCGGTTCATAAGGTCCATGAACATAGCTGGTGCATTAGTTAAACCAAACGGCATGACCATAAACTCATAATGACCGTAACGTGTTCTGAAAGCAGTCTTTGGAATATCATCTTCTTTCACCCGCATTTGATGATACCCGGAACGTAAGTCAATCTTTGAATAAACAGACGAGCCTTGTAGTTGATCAAATAAGTCGTCGATTCTCGGTAGTGGGTAGCGGTTCTTGATGGTAAGTTTGTTCAACTCTCGGTAGTCGATACACAACCTGAATGTACCATCTTTCTTCTTGACAAACAAAACAGGAGCTCCCCACGGTGATGTGCTTGGTCGAATGAAACCACGCTCTAAAAGTTCTTGTAATTGGCTTTGCAGTTCTTTCATCTCGCTGGGTGCGAGTCTGTAAGGAGCACGAGCTA
Organism: Rutidosis leptorrhynchoides; assembly: GCF_046630445.1. Taxonomy (NCBI): domain Eukaryota; kingdom Viridiplantae; phylum Streptophyta; class Magnoliopsida; order Asterales; family Asteraceae; genus Rutidosis; species Rutidosis leptorrhynchoides. The sequence continues at coordinate 27,419,127 of NC_092333.1, forward strand.
TTGGTGCAGCTCCTGGTACAAGATCTATTTGAAATTCAACGGATCGATGTGGGGGTAATCCCGGTAATTCTTTCGGAAATACATCGGGAAATTCTTTTGCAATGGGAACATCATTGATGCTCTTTTCTTCAGTTTGTACTTTCTCGACGTGTGCTAGAACAGCATAGCAACCTTTTCTTATTAGTTTTTGTGCCTTCAAATTACTAATAAGATGTAGCTTCGTGTTGCCCTTTTCTCCGTACACCATTAAGGGTTTTCCTTTTTCTCGTATAATGCGAATTGCATTTTTGTAACAAACGATCTCCGCTTTCACTTCTTTCAACCAGTCCATACCGATTATCACATCAAAACTCCCTAACTCTACTGGTATCAAATCAATCTTAAATGTTTCGCTAACCAGTTTAATTTCTCGATTCCGACATATATTATCTGCTGAAATTAATTTACCATTTGCTAATTCGAGTAAAAATTTACTATCCAAAGGCGTCAATGGACAACTTAATTTAGCACAAAAATCTCTACTCATATAGCTTCTATCCGCACCCGAATCAAATAAAACGTAAGCAGATTTATTGTCAATAAGAAACGTACCCGTAACAAGCTCCGGGTCTTCCTGTGCCTCTGCCGCATTAATATTGAAAACTCTTCCACGGCCTTGTCCATTCGTGTTCTCCTGGTTCGGGCAATTTCTAATAATGTGGCCTGGTTTTCCACATTTATAACAAACTACATTGGCATAACTTGCTCCGACACTACTTGCTCCGCCATTACTCGTTCCGACACCATTTGTTCCTTTCGTTCTATTAACCCCTGGTTCGTAGACCTCACACTTCGCCGCGCTATGACCATTTCTTTTACACTTGTTGCAAAATTTGGTGCAGAACCCCGAGTGATTCTTTTCACACCTTTGGCATAGCTGCTTCTTATTGTTGTTGTTGTTGCGGTTATTATTGTTGTTGGGATGATTGTTGCAGTTGCTGTTGTTGTTGTTGTTGTTGTTGTTGGGCCGTTTGTTGTAGTTGCGATTGATGTTGCGATTGTTGGGATAATTGTTGCGATTGTTGTTGTAATTGTTGTTGTTGTTGTATTGGTGATTTTTATCACCGTTTTCCTCCCACTTTCTTTTGACTTGCTTCACATTGGCCTCTTCAGCAGTCTGTTCTTTAATTATTTCTTCAATTTGGTTCACGAGTTTGTGAGCCATTCTACATGCCTGTTGTATGGAGGCGGGCTCGTGTGAACTTATATCTTCTTGGATTCTTTCCGGTAATCCTTTCACAAACGCGTCGATCTTCTCTTCCTCATCTTCGAATGCTCCCGGACACAATAGGCACAATTCTGTGAATCGTCTTTCGTACGTGGTAATATCAAATCCTTGGGTTCGTAACCCTCTAAGTTCTGTCTTGAGCTTATTGACCTCGGTTCTGGGACGGTACTTCTCGTTCATCAAGTGCTTGAATGCTGACCACGGTAGTGCGTACGCATCGTCTTGTCCCACTTGCTCTAGATAGGTATTCCACCATGTTAACGCAGAACCTGTGAAGGTATGCGTAGCGTACTTTACTTTGTCCTCTTCAGTACACTTACTTATGGCAAACACCGATTCGACCTTCTCGGTCCACCGTTTCAATCCGATTGGTCCTTCAGTTCCATCAAATTCCAAAGGTTTGCAGGCAGTGAATTCTTTGTAGGTGCATCCTACATGATTTCCTGTACTGCTAGATCCAAGGTTATTGTTGGTATGTAGCGCAGCCTGTACTGCGGCTATGTTTGAAGCTAGAAAATTACGGAATTCCTCTTCATTCATATTCACGGTGTGTCGAGTAGTCGGTGCCATTTCCTTCAAAATAGTTAAATGGAACAAGTTAATCATACAGAATATTAAGAGTAGTTAATAGTATTTCGTAGCATAATATGAACTCATTTATAAAAGCTTTTTCTTCATATTAGCGTTTTATAAGTTTAAATTCGGGTAGTACCTACCCGTTAAGTTCATACTTAGTAGCTAATATACAATTCAACTACTACAATTCTATATGAAAAACTGATTATAATAATATTTCGCGTTCAAACTTTTATACAATATTTTACAAACTTACAATACCGCTTATTTTACATAAAGCATGAAATATAGCACACAATAACTTTGATACAAGATAGTTGTGAAGACAATTCTAGCTAGTACACAAGTCGTTCAGCAAAGGCAATAAAGACACGTAATTCATACGTCCAGAAACAAGTCATGCATTCTGGTTTTACTAGGACTACTTCACATCCTTGGTCTTGTGCAACATAACCGTTATGGCCGTTGATAAGACAGCGTGTTGTAACATCATCAAAGGGACGAGGGTTACGTAATGTCCAACAGTCCCGTAATAATCTAAAAACCTCATTTCTTACCCCAATTACCGACTCCGTCACTTGTGGAAATGTTTTGTTTAATAGTTGTATCCCGATGTTCTTGTTCTCACTTTGGTGAGAAGCGAACATTACTAATCCGTAAGCATAACATGCTTCTTTATGTTGCATGTTAGCCGCTTTTTCTAAATCACGAAGTCCAATATTCGGATATATTGAGTCAAAATAATTTCTTAACCCGTTGCGTAAAATAGCATTTGGGTTCCCCGCAATATATGCGTCAAAGTAAACACATCGTAACTTATGGGTTTCCCAATGTGATATCCCCCATCTTTCAAACGAAAGTCTCTTATAAACCAAGAAATTCTTGGAACGTTCTTCGAATGTCTTACAAACTGATCTCGCCTTAAATAGTTGTGCCGAGGAATTCTGGCCGACTCTAGACAAGATTTCATCAATCATGTCTCCGGGTAGGTCTCTTAAAATATTGGGTTGTCTATCCATTTTGTGTTTTTAAACTGTAAAATAGACAAGAGTTAGATTCATAGAAAAATACTTATTAATACAAGCAATTTTTACATATATCATAAAGCATAAGAACACTATATTACATATATTACACCACACGAATACAACTATCTTATTCCGACTCGCTCGTTTCTTCTTCTTCGGTTTTGGTTCGTTTTGCCAAGTTTCTAGGGATATATGATGTTCCCCTAATACGAGCCGTCGTTGTCCACATTGGTTTAGAAAAACCTGGTGGTTTAGAGGTTCCCGGGTCATTGTTACAACTTAAGGACTTCGGGGGTTGACGATACATATAAAGTTCATCGGGGTTGGAATTAGATTTCTCTATTTTTATGCCCTTTCCCTTATTATTTTCTTTTGCCTTTTTAAATTCAGTTGGGGTAATTTCTATAACATCATCGGAATTCTCGTCGGAATCTGATTCATCGGAGAATTGGTACTCCTCCCAATATTTTGCTTCCTTGGCGGAAACACCATTGACCATGATTAACCTTGGTCGGTTGGTTGAGGATTCTCTTTTACTTAACCGTTTTATTATTTCCCCCACCGATTCTATTTCTTCTTCCGGTTCCGATTCTTCTTCCGGTTCCGATTCTTCTTCCGGTTCCGACTCTTCTTCCGGTTCCTCTTCGGGAACTTGTGAATCAGTCCACGAATCATTCCAATTTACATTTAACTCTTCATTATTATTAGGTGAGTCAATGGGACTTGTTCTAGAGGTAGACATCTATCACATAATATCAAACACGATAAGAGATTAATATATCACATAATATTCATATGTTAAAAATATATAGTTTCCAACAAAAATGTTAAGCAATCATTTTTAAAGAAAACACGGTCGAAGTCCAGACTCACTAATGCATCCTAACAAACTCGATAAGACACACTAATGCAAATTTTCTGGTTCTCTAAGACCAACGCTCTGATACCAACTGAAATGTCCCGTTCTTATTGATTAAAAACGTTCCATATTAATTGATTTCGTTGCGAGGTTTTGACCTCTATATGAGACGTTTTTCAAAGACTGCATTCATTTTTAAAACAAACCATAACCTTTATTTCATAGATAAAGGTTTTAAAAAAACTTTACGTAGATTATCAAATAATGATAATCTAAAATATCCTGTTTACACACGACCATTACATAATGGTTTACAATACAAATACGTTACAACAAAATAAGTTTCTTGAATGCAGTTTTTACACAATATCATACAAGCATGGACTCCAAATCTCGTCCTTATTTAACTATGCGACAGCGGAAGCTCTTAATAATCACCTGAGAATAAACATGCTTAAAACGTCAACAGAAATGTTGGTGAGTTATAGGTTTAACCTATATATATCAAATCATAATAATGGACCACAAGATTTCATATTTCAATACACATCCCATACATAGAGATAAAAATCATTCATATGGTGAACACCTGGTAACCGACATTAACAAGATGCATATATAAGAATATCCCCATCATTCCGGGACACCCTTCGGATATGATATAAATTTCGAAGTACTAAAGCATCCGGTACTTTGGATGGGGCTTGTTGGGCCCGATAGATCTATCTTTAGGATTCGCGTCAATTAGGGTGTCTGTTCCCTAATTCTTAGATTACCAGACTTAATAAAAAGGGGCATATTCGATTTCGATAATTCAACCATAGAATGTAGTTTCACGTACTTGTGTCTATTTTGTAAATCATTTATAAAACCTGCATGTATTCTCATCCCAAAAATATTAGATTTTAAAAGTGGGACTATAACTCACTTTCACAGATTTTTACTTCGTCGGGAAGTAAGACTTGGCCACTGGTTGATTCACGAACCTATAACAATATATACATATATATCAAAGTATGTTCAAAATATATTTACAACACTTTTAATATATTTTGATGTTTTAAGTTTATTAAGTCAGCTGTCCTCGTTAGTAACCTACAACTAGTTGTCCATAGTTAGATGTACAGAAATAAATCGATAAATATTATCTTGAATCAATCCACGACCCAGTGTATACGTATCTCAGTATTGATCACAACTCAAACTATATATATTTTGGAATCAACCTCAACCCTGTATAGCTAACTCCAACATTCACATATAGAGTGTCTATGGTTGTTTCGAAATATATATAGATGTGTCGACATGATAGGTCGAAACATTGTATACGTGTCTATGGTATCTCAAGATTACATAATATATAATACAAGTTGATTAAGTTATGGTTGGAATAGATTTGTTACCAATTTTCACGTAGCTAAAATGAGAAAAATTATCCAATCTTGTTTTACCCATAACTTCTTCATTTTAAATCCGTTTTGAGTGAATCAAATTGCTATGGTTTCATATTGAACTCTATTTTATGAATCTAAACAAAAAAAGTATAGGTTTCTAGTCGTAAAAATAAGTTACAAGTCGTTTTTGTAAAGGTAGTCATTTCAGTCGAAAGAACGACGTCTAGATGACCATTTTAGAAAACATACTTCCACTTTGAGTTTAACCATAATTTTTGGATATAGTTTCATGTTCATAATAAAAATCATTTTCTCAGAATAACAACTTTTAAATCAAAGTTTATCATAGTTTTTAATTAACTAACCCAAAACAGCCCGCGGTGTTACTACGACGGCGTAAATCCGGTTTTACGGTGTTTTTCGTGTTTCCAGGTTTTAAATCATTAAGTTAGCATATCATATAGATATATAACATGTGTTTAGTTGATTTTAAAAGTCAAGTTAGAAGGATTAACTTTTGTTTGCGAACAAGTTTAGAATTAACTAAACTATGTTCTAGTGATTACAAGTTTAAACCTTCGAATAAGATAGCTTTATATGTATGAATCGAATGATGTTATGAACATAATTACTACCTTAAGTTACTTGGATAAACCTAATGGAAAAGAGAAAAATGGATCTAGCTTCAATGGATCCTTGGATGGCTCGAAGTTCTTGAAGCAGAATCATGACACGAAAACAAGTTCAAGTAAGATCATCACTTGAAATAAGATTGTTATAGTTATAGAAATTGAACCAAAGTTTGAATATGATTATTACCTTGTATTAGAATGATAACCTACTGTAAGAAACAAATATTTCTTGAGGTTGGATGATCACCTTACAAGATTGGAAGTGAGCTAGCAAACTTGAAAGTATTCTTGATTTTATGAAACTAGAACTTTTAGAATTTATGAAGAACACTTAAAACTTGAAGATAGAACTTGAGAGAGATCAATTATATGAAGAAAATTGAAGAATGAAAGTGTTTGTAGGTGTTTTTGGTCGTTTGTGTATGGATTAGATATAAAGGATATGTTATTTTGTTTTCATGTAAATAAGTCATGAATGATTACTCATATTTTTGTAATTTTATGAGATATTTCATGCTAGTTGCCAAATGATGGTTCCCACATGTGTTAGGTGACTCACATGGGCTGCTAAGAGCTGATCATTGGAGTGTATATACCAATAGTACATACATCTAAAAGCTGTGTATTGTACGAGTACGAATACGGGTGCATACGAGTAGAATTGTTGATGAAACTGAACGAGGATCTAATTGTAAGCATTTTTGTTAAGTAGAAGTATTTTGATAATTGTCTTGAAGTCTTTCAAAAGTGTATGAATACATATTAAAACACTATATGTATATACATTTTAACTGAGTCGTTAAGTCATCGTTAGTCGTTACATGTAAATGTTGTTTTGAAACCTTTAGGTTAACGATCTTGTTAAATGTTGTTAACCCAATGTTTATAATATCAAAATAGATTTTAAATTATTATATTATCATGATATTATGATGTACGAATATCTCTTAATATGATATATATACATTAAATGTCGTTACAACGATAAACGTTACATATATGTCTCGTTTCAAAATCATTAAGTTAGTAGTCTTGTTTTTACATATGTAGTTCATTGTTAATATAATTAATGATATGTTTACTTATCATAATATCATGTTAACTATATATATAACCATATATATGTCATCATATAGTTTTTTTACAAGTTTTAACGTTCGTGAATCACCGGTCAACTTGGGTGGTCAATTGTCTATATGAAACCTATTTCAATTAATCAAGTCTTAACAAGTTTGATTGCTTAACATGTTGGAAACATTTAATCATGTAAATATCAATCTCAATTAATATATATAAACATGGAAAAGTTCGGGTCACTACAACGTTCACGTGCTCTTATGGTACTTTTGCTTACAAACGCATGCCATTTGGACTTTGCAACGCCCCTGTGACCTTTCAAAGGTGCATGATGGCGATTTTTCACGACATGATAGAAGAATGCATGGAAGTTTTCATGGATGACTTTTCAGTCTTCGGTGATACATTTGAATCATGTCTAGTTAATCTTGAACTAATTCTTATTAGATGCGAACAATCAAATCTAGTTCTTAATTGGGAGAAATGCCATTTCATGGTTAAAGAAGGAATCGTTCTCGGTCATAAAATTTCAAAGGAAGGAATTGAAGTAGATAGAGCTAAAGTAGATGTAATTGCTAAACTTTCACATCCCACCAATGTTAGAGGAGTTAGGAGTTTTCTAAGGCATGCCGGTTTTTACCGACGTTTCATAAAAGATTTTTCTAAAATTGCCACTCCTATGAATAAACTCCTAGAAAAGGATGCGCCATTCATCTTTTCAGATGAATGCATCAAATATTTTAATATTCTTAAAGAAAAACTCACTAATGCGCCGATTATGATAACTCCAAATTGGAATCTACCGTTTGAACTCATGTGCGATGCAAGTGATTTTGCAATGGGAGCCGTTTTAGGACAAAGGATTGAAAAACGATTTCAACCTATTTATATGCTAGTAAGACATTACAAAGAGCACAGACAAATTATACAACTACTGAAAAAGAACTCCTTGCTATTGTCTTTGCTTTTGATAAATTTCGTTCATATCTCGTTCTAGCTAAAACGGTGGTCTATACCGACCATTCTGCTCTTAGATACCTATTTTCGAAACAAGATGTCAAACCAAGATTAATTCGTTGGATCTTACTCTTACAAGAGTTCGATATTGAAATCCGAGATAAAAGAGGAGCAGAAAATCTCGCCGCTGATCATCTTTCTCGTCTTGAAAATCCCGAATTAGAAGTTCTAAATGAATCAGCCATACAAGACAACTTTCCTGATGAATATCTATTGAAGATAGATTATAATGAAATTTCATGGTTTGCAGACTATGCAAACTACTTAGTATGTGGATTCCTTGAGAAAGGATTATCGTACCAAAAATGAAAGAAATTCTTTAGTGATATAAAACACTATTTCTGGGAAGATCCACATTTGTTTAAAAGTTGTCCTGATGGAATAATACGCCGATGTGTATTTGGAGATGAAGCTAGTCAAATCTTAAATCATTATCACACAGGACCAACAGGAGGGCATTATGGGCCTCAACTCACAGCAAGAAAAGTTTACGACGCTGGATTCTGTTGGCCTACAATTTTCAAAGACGCACACCTTCTTTGCAAATCTTGTGATGCTTGTCAAAGGGCCAGAAAAATAAGTCAACGTGATGAAATGCCACAAAATGTCATTCAAGTATGTGAAGTATTTGACATTTGAGGTATTGACTTTATGGGTCCATTTCCAAAATCTCATAATAATCTTTACATTCTCGTAGCCATTGATTATGTATCTAAAGGGCGGAAGCACAAGCTCTCCCAACTAACGATGCACGAGTTGTAGTCAACTTTTTAAAACGTCTTTTTGCAAGGTTTGGAACACCGAAAGCTTTAATAAGTGATCAGGGTACTCATTTCTGTAATAATCAACTTGAGAAAGTTCTTAAAAGATATGGAGTAACTCATAAAATCTCCACCACTTATCATCCACAAACAAGTGGACAAGTTGAAAATATCAACCGAGCTTTAAAACGTATTCTAGAGAAAACCGTAGGATCAAATCCGAAGGAATGGTCCATGAAATTAGAGGATGCACTCTGGGCTTTTAAAACAACCTACAAAACTCCAATTGGAACCACACCTTTTAGACTCGTTTACGAAAAAGCATGTCATCTTCCAGTAGAAATTGAACACAAAGCATTTTGGGCTTTGCAAACATGTAATCTTGATTTACATGAAGCTGGACGTCTACGGTTAAGTCAATTAAACGAATTAGAAGAATTAAGACATGAAGCATATGAAAATTCGTTAATCTATAAAGAAAGAACGAAGAAATGGCATGATAAAAGAATCAGAAGTTCAAAAGAATTCAAAAAAGGAGACGGAGTTCTTCTTTTCAATTCACGATTCAAGCTATTTCCTGGAAAATTGAAATCAAGATGGTCTGGACCATTCATAGCCAAAAGAGTTTTTCCGTACGGAATAATAGAGTTAATAAATTCAAATGGGATTGAATTTAAGGTTAATGGTCACAGAGTTAAACATTACATAGATAGTCCGATGGAAGTTGACAACGAAGTTAATCACAATTTCGACACCACAGCTAATTAAGTGTGGGAAGGTTCGAATCTTTTTAGGGTAATATGTATTTCTGTTAGAGTTAGATATTCTGTTTTCGTGTAGTTCTCGAGAATAGAATCCGAATGGTCTTTCCCTAGCAGACCCTAAAGAACTAGTCTTCTCCCCCCATTCTGAATTTTTATTTTTTTTTAGGTTTTACGAGATGAAGAATTCCTTTGATCTGAACCATGGTCTAATGCTACACGCTATGATTACTAAACATAATAATGACACACTTTCGAGTGAACTGGTATCATTCATAAGAGGCAAAATGGACGGAGTAAGAAAAGAACTCAGAAAAGATCATCATAAGATACATTTTGGTAAAGGAAAATCAAAATTCGCAACAAAAAGAAGAGCACGACACCTTGAAAGATGCTATAAATGTGGAAAATGGTTACACAAGAGCACGACACCTTGAAAGATGCTATAAATGTGGAAAATGGTTACACGAAGGTAAATGTTCAAATAATCAAACATATTCAAATACCGAATTTGTTACTCTATGGAGAGAAGGACCATTTATATGTTTAGAAGAAAAGATATTGAAGATTCAAGGTTATGCGTATGTAGCTATGGAAAACTAAATCACACGACTCTCATATGAGTCGGCTAAAGCAGGTCTCTGAGAATTCTTTCTCACAGGTAAGTATGTACAGTTTTTATTTTTTTATTGCTTTTAACCTTTTGATAATAAACGCTAAATCATTCGCTATAAAGTATTAAATTGGTATTCAATAAAATTAGGTATGCGTAACCGAAATTATTGATATCATACAAAAATTTATTACATCACTTCGAAATTTACCGTTTATTCTTAAGGTATAAATATCTTTAATCAATCAACCCAAAATATTTCAGAAATTCGTCAGGAGTAAAACTAGGTAATATAACCGAAATTACTTTACCGAAAAGAGGGGCGTATATTTTTGATAATATTTGATTGATTAAAGTGGGATAAAAGACCAAAAATATTTTTAATTTTATTTTTACTTTGTTTTTAAAATTAATATTAAATTATTATTGTAAAATTTTTTAAAATGAATATAATTAAGTTTGTAAATATTTAAAAAATTAATATTTTTAATATAAGTTTGTATGTTTAAAAACAAAAATATAATATGAATTTGGTGTGAATTTTTAAAAATTTTAATAATATGAATTTTTAATTTTATGCATTTTAAATTTAAGTTTGGTGTGAATTTAAAAACAAAAATTTACTTTATTTCAGTAAGTTAAAAATATGATTTTTAAAATTTGTCGTAAGTTGAAGACTAGGTCGTTGAACCGAAATTGCTTTACCCGGGGCGGGACGAGAAATTTTATTATCATTATTTTTAATCTTATTGAATTAAAGTATGCTAAAAACATTTAAAAAAAAGGGAAAATCCGCACTCGCGGTACTTTGTGGGTTCCACATCCGCACTCGCGGAGGTCTGAAATCCCAGACCAGATAAACTGGTCGACATACCAGTTTCCACACACCCCATCTCATTTTTTTTTGCGAAAAAACCCACAAAAACACTCCCAAAATCGCGATTTTTCACCGTTAAACATCAAATTTTTTGCTAAAATCATGTTGAGAAGGATGAAGTTTCTCAAGAAAATCGGTAATTTCTACATCTAAACACCCTTTAATTCGGATTTTTTAGTGTTCTTGAATAAATTTATACCTAATTTGATTTTGATAATTTCTAGTTTAATTATGCTCAAATTGTTTGTGTATTATGCTTGTATAACCTCGATTGATGCTATTTAACATGATTAGAAGCCTTAAACTTCAAATTTTGAGTAATCTAGGGTTTGTGTTCTTGAGCAAAATTGGGGCTTTTTGATATAAACGGGTTATGGCCGAATTTTGTTGTTAGTTTATACTAAATTGAGTAGTGTAACATGTTTAGGTTGCTAAATGATCAAAACTTTGATCCTAAACATGATTTTCAAGTATTAAAGTAGACTTTTTGAATAAAAAAAATGCATGAACTCAATTTAATTGATATGAATGCCATTTGGAACTTGTTTAATTACTAGTAATGATTATTTTGACATATTAATTGAGATAAAAGCTAAAGAACATTGTATACATTCTCATATTTGTTCATTTGTAAAAGTGTAGAATTGTTAATATTATGAAAATGCGTATAAAGTTTAATATGGATTAAACATGTCATTATGATTGTTTTGGTTTATAATTTTGCTAACACTAATGCATATTTGGATGCACAAAAATTGTGTTTAATGTGTTTTGCAGACTGAAAGGGGTGAATCTTCATCCGCATCTCAGGCTCACAATGCTCCTCCTGAGAATGCAGAAGAACAGGAGATTAACGACCAATATAGACAAGATTTACCGCATCAATTCATTTCATATTCAAATATAGAATTGGCAGATTTACATCCTAATTTAAGGTTTGATCGACATTAGATAGATTATCCAAAATATCAGAGGAACTTGCACACACTTCAGTCTAATGTTGTTGAAGTACCTAGAGTAATAGATTGGGAACCGTTAGAAACAGTTGGATTGGCCGATCCAATCAGAGAATTACTTACACAAAGGTATGGTAATTCTACTTTTATTGATTGGGAACGTTTGTTTAATATACGTAGGCGTGTATATAGAGAATGGTGTGTGGAATTATTATGTAGTGTTAAAATAAATGATCGGGTATCTACCTTAACCGATCGTAGTTTTATTAGATTTTTATTAGGAGGTGTGATGCGCCATATGTCTCTACTAGACATGGCTCAGGCTTTGTGTATATATACGCCTGAGGAACTAGCATCTACTGATTGTCAAGGGTTGATACTTAATGGTAGGAGGATTGATGAAAATTTTGATATGAATGAAATATGGAGTAGAATGACTAGGCATAACCGATTTCGTGGGGGGAATAACTCTTATACTGATATTGATAAAGCTGAGCTAAGAGTAATCCATAGGTTCTTAGCAAACTCGATTACACAGCGAGGTAAAAACAAAGAGAAAGTAAATGAGAATGATTTATTTTATCTCATGTGTATTCGAGACCCACAGAGCGCTGTGAGTATACCTTATTGTGTGAGTTATTATTTATCATCTATAGTTAAGAGTATACGGCCTAATGGTATAATAGGAGGTGGTATCTTTGTTACTTTAATTGCTGAGTATATCGGTGTCGATAGAAATTGGGGGGGATTAATAATTGCAGCACCAGAACCCCGTGATTCAATTGGTTTGAAAGTATATCATGGTGCTAAGGTTTTAAAGAAATGACATAACACTGCAGCACCATATGATGGCTCGCATCCACAGGTCGAAAGAGATCAGCAGCAAGGTAACGCGGGAGGAGGGAATGAGATGACAGAAATGCAATTTTTTATGGCTCATCATGAGTATGAAATGGCTAGACAACAAGCATTTCAAGATTGGCAGTATCATCAAAACCAAATCATAAGTCATCGTGCACACATAAATGCAAACTACATTGCTACTCCAATGCCCGTATTTCCTCCCTGGACTATACAGACCCGACCACCGTACCCTACATATGACCCAGCTCAAGCATTCTACAGTACATACGACTATGAATGGGATCCCTACTGGCACAATCCTTATCAACCCTGATTTTCTTTATGCTTATTTTTATTTATTTGGTAACTTGTAATTTTATACTTTTAATATTTCTTTTGATACTTTAATAGTTTTTATAATTTTCTAACTTTTCTTATTAGATTTTTAATAATTTTTGAATGTGAGGTGATATACCCAACTTCAAAAATATGTATATATATGTTTGTAGTTTATCTCATGTACAAAACAGGGTAAAACAGCACATTTTCAAAGACTGACATTAAGTTCAGCAAAAGCAACTAATTTTAACGACAAGATGCAAAATATATGTGAAATAACAACTGCAGGAATGAACAAATGGTGTGCACCATTTATCATTCAACAAACAAACGCCAATATGTTGGAAACTTTGGTAAAATTTAATCATTTTTCTACGCTAATAACCCTCAATAATTTAAATTGTACTGATTTCTTGCAAATGAGGGCATTGCAAGATCTTAAGTGTGGGAAGGGGTTAAATTCTTTTGGATTTTTAATTTTTTTTGACTTAAACACTTGGTTACCATTAAAAATACTAGTAATGCAGTAGTTGTATTAGAATCTAGTACTCTCTGATAATAAAGAACAGCCCTAGTCTTATATACTGACTACCCAATTCTAGTAAAATTTTTCAAAATTTTCAAATAAATGAATTCAAAATCATGTTTATACATATTTATGAATGATAAAACTAGGTGTTCACACCGAAATTATTGTTACCTCGGAAAGGACATAAATTGAGAAACAACCCAAAATATTAGTATTCATTTAAAATGGAATAGAGGACAATAAAAAGGCAAATAAAGGAAAATAAAAGCCAAGTGTGGGAAAAATTTACCAAGTTCTTTAAAACATATATCACATATTTTGTACAAAGATACTTTTGTTTTGGACAAAATTAACCATTTTACCCAGAAAATTGTAATATATTTGAAAGAAAGATGGATATACACGATGAATCAATTCCATCATTAAAAGGAAGTAAAGTCTTCCAAAAAAGACACGCGCTTCTTGATTTAGTTCAGGAAGTTGTCGTCCAGACCAGCTGTAGGTTGACGAAAAATCTAGAAAAGTCATCTCTAAAATCAGCAGGAAATCCACGGACCTCAGCATCAAATAGGGTCGCCATGTGGTCAGACTTATCCTAACCATGAGAGGATCTGTCTCGTAAAATGGGGAGGGCGCCGTGCAAATTACCTTGATAAGACTAATGAATCAGACCCTCAGAAAGGATAATCTCCTTAAAGATCAAAAATCAGCTTTTAAGACTGATATTACTCAATCCTAGAGATTGACTTAAAGATTGAGAATTCAAACTCATGGAAATTGATGATATCTAAACTCGAGCTTGAACGAGAACATATTTTGATCAAAATTACAAACCGATTTGTTTTCTGAAAACCCATTTTTAATGCGTTCATTACCATTGAACGTAAAATCCTAGGAATTCACCTAGAATTCATTAGGTCACCTGAACCAAATCGGGTGTCAACCGTAAGAACGGTGGTTGCATAGCATGGTCAAAGACAGGACCTTGTGCCAGACCGAAAAACTATAGGGTGATCTTTACTATTGCAATTACAAAGGATAGTAATTGCATCCGACATGATATAGACCATAATTAAAAGCATGTCAGGGGACATTGCCTTAACAGTTGCTTGTTCAACGCTTTCCTTTATAACCGGACGGTAGTTTACCGAAAGGTAATATACGGAGCAAGTATACTAGACGTGTTCCTTTCCCAATACAAGGTTAGCAAGTGGGTGACACAAAACCATAAGTTTTGAGCTAAAATTTTCAAATCTGAAACCCACCAAACCCACAAAACATTTTGCAAACACCAGTGAAGGGTTATTTGTAACATCCGTGTTACATTCGTCCCACATCGGTTGGAGAGGGGAACGAAGCATGCCTTATAAGGGTGTGGAGACCTTTCCTAGCATGACGCGTTTTGGGACCACAAGCGCAGCAGATCCCATGAGAACTCTGCAGTTAAGCGTGCTCAGGCGAGAGCACTACCAGGATGGGTGACCTCCTGGGAAAGTGCTCGTCGTGTTTGGTCGCCAAGAAAAATCCGTGAGCAACCTACGGGGGAGACAAGGGTACGTCCCTATCTCTGCAAAGCGGACAATATCATGCTACGGGGAACGTTTTACCTGGGGTATTTCATTATTCCGGAAAACTTATCTAGGGTAAAAACTAGATTAAATTTTTAAAAGATCAAATGTTTTCATAAAGATCCAATTTCCTTAAGGATCTAAATTTTCATAGTCATATGGGACTGTAAACCACAACGTTACTACCATTGTTCATACCGCCGTATAGAATTCACTTATGTAAAAAGTGTGAAGAATAAAGAAGTAATTCTAGTATTTTTATTTCAAGACTATATTGCTTGAGGACAAGCAACGCTCAAGTGTGAGAATATTTGATAATGCTAAAAACAAACATATATTTCATAGCATTATCCCTTAAGAAAGACAAGCTTTTAGTTGCAATTGTTCTATTTACAAGTGATATTCGTTTAAATAATAAAAGGTGAAGACAAAAGACAGATTCGACGATTTGAAGACGCAAACAACCAAAAAGCTAAAAAGTACAAAGTACAATCAAAGTGGTTCAAATTATTGATGAGAAACGTCTCAAAATTACAAGAGTACAAGACGCAAAACGCAAAGTACAAGATATTAAATAGTACGCAAGGACGTTCAAAAATTCGGAACCGAGACATGAACCAACTTTCAGCATGCGACGCAACGGACAAAAAATTACAAGTCAACTATGCACAAGAATATAATATAATATATATATAATTATATAAATTATATATATATTATATATATATATATTAAAAAAATACAGCAGCCCACGTTTAAATCGAGAGATGAGCTGTAATCCATACCTCCGCTATTGGTCGTTTGATTATTATTTTTTTACCTTTTTCCTGTTACTTTCTTTTAAAAACCGAATCATTTATATATATCCCAAACTATATAACAGCTATTGGGCCATGAACTGAATTCATAAATCTCACATGTTATATTGAGCTTAGATAATTATTGGTCCTGCCTTTATCAATGGACTTTGAGTTACGATATTGATGATTGACAAAGAGATTAGAGGATGACGATCAAACTATGATAATGGTTAGGGTGTTAACGATTATGATGATCGTGTGATGGTGATATAGATGATGGCGAGATTATGATGAGAAGTAACGATGCATTAGTATGATGAATTAAGGTGATGATGATTATGTTTGATCCGTATGTTGGAATGATTATGTTGGGATGATAGATGTTATGATGGTGATAATAAACCGTGAGATGTTATGATGATGATGGAGTAAGTTTATGATGATAATGTTATAGTTGTTATGTCAACGATTGATGATGACCGTAAACGATGGTTAAATTAATTTAGGGTCGAATTGAAACAGATTAGTAAAAGGCAGCTAGATGATTAGAGGTTCTGTTAGTGAACGAGAGGTCCTAGGCTCAAGCATGGGCTCGAGCATTTTTTTTTAGAAAAAGAAGAAGAAGGATAATGGTTAAGGATATTATTGGGTTAGCGGGACGTCGCGGGTTCAAACCCGGACTTGGCCATTTTTTAAGGGCTACTTCTTTGAGGTGGTATTACAATTACCATTATTATTATTATTATTATTATTATTATTATTATTATTATTATTATTATTATTATTATTATTATTATTATTATTATTATTATTATTATTATTATTACTATTACTATTACTATTATTATTATTATTATTATTATTATTATTATTATTATTATTAAGTATTATCATTAAGGTTATTATTAGTAGTATTATTATGATTAAAAATCATTATTAATATTATTGTCATTATTATTATTGTCACTATTTTAGTATTAAAAATATTACTCTAACAAATAAAGGACATTTATGTAAAAATATATTGTACATCTATATTAATATTAAATACTATTTTGTTTTAATAAAATGTTACTGTAATTAAATTTCAAATAATATATAAATATATTTTAAATCGAATCATATATATAAATAGTAAATCTTAATACATAACTAAATATATATATATATATATATATATATATATATATATATATATATATATATATATATATATATATATATATATATATATATATATATATATATATATATATATATATATATATATATATATATATATATATATATTTGTTTGATTAAGATTATATGTATTAATATACATAAATGATATAGGTTCGTGAATCCGAGGCTAACCCTGCATTGTTCAATGTCGTCATATGTATTTTTACTACAAAATACAGTATTGTGAGTTTCATTTGCTCCCTTTTTAAATGCTTTTGCAATATATATTTTTGGGACTGGGAATACATGCGTTTTTATAAATGTTTTACGAAATAGACACAAGTAATCGAAACTACATTCTATGATTGGATTATCGAATTGAATATCACCCCTTTTAGCTTGGGAGCCTAAGAATTAGGGAACATCACTAATTTTGAGAATTAGTGCACCCCTAATTGACGCGAATCCTAAAGATAGATCTATCGGGCCCAACAAGCCCCATTCTGGAATTTGGAATGCTTTAGTACTTCGAAATTATCATGTCCGATGGGTGTCCCGGAATGATGGGGATATTCTATATGCATCTTTTTAATGTCGGTTACCAGGTGTTCAATCCATATGAATGAGTTTTATCTCTATGCAGTTTGCGAAATGCCTGATACGAGATGTATGTTTATGAGAAATGGAAATGAAAATCTTGTGGTCTATTAAAATAATGGAAATGATTGTTTATGATAAACTAATAAACTCACCAACCTTTTGGTTGACACTTTAAAGCATATTTATTCTCAGGTATGAAAGAAATCTTTCGCTGTGCATTTGCTCATTTTAGAGATATTACTTGGAGTCATTCATGACATATTTCAAAAGACGTTGCATTCGAGTCGTTGAGTTCAACAAGATCATTATTAAGTCATTGATAGTTTGATATAATATGAAATGGTATGCATGCTGGTCAACTTTCGATATAATGAAAGTTTGTCTTTTAAAAACGAATGCAATGTTTGTAAAATGTATCATATAGAGGTCAAGTACCTCGCGATGTAACCAAATGTAATGTATTCGTCCAGATGGATTAGGACAGGTCATTAGAATGTTTATTCTCAGGTTCCTAGAAGTCTTCCGCTATTTGCTTATACGTTATACAAGCTATGTGCATGGAGTCATACATGCTTTATTCTAGAAAACTTTGCATTCACAAAATCATCACCATGTATCTTATTTGACTGTATTGTCAACGGATGTATTGTTAGAAACTATTATATATGATGATTATCTATACGTAGAAATCATCAGACATTGAAAACCTTGGATTTATATATTCATTTATGGTGTACCTTTTTAAAAGAATGCAATGTTTACAAAACGTATCATATAGAGGTCAAAACCTCACTATGAAATCAATGAATGATGTATTCGTCCAAATGGATTTGGACGGGTCATCACAGTTGGTATCAGAGCTTGAGGTCATAGGGAACCAGAATTTGCATTAGTGTGTTTAACTTGTAATTGTTAGGATACATTAGTGAGTCTGGACTATGACCGTATATGTTTTTACCGAGTTTTGCTTACCATTTATTGTCGGAAATTGCTTGCTTATCATTCCTAAGCCTAGACATGTCTTATTGCATTTACTGCATATATAGTGTATCGACAAAATTCATATCTTAGAGTATCTGTTACTTTAAACTTTTCCTGACATCTTCCGAAAATTTCTCCGTAATTTATGGGATTTTGGTATTATATATACATATGTAAATTATGTATTGAAGAATACCAAATCTAAGTCCTATAATCTATTTAACATCAAAAATCATTTCCCTGATTACACAAAATGGATCATGTATCTAGTTCAAATTCCTTAAACTCCGACAGCTATTCCGATATGGATATTCACCTGAACTCCGAAGACAGTGTAACCGAAATGGATTAACCAATCAGCCATCACCTATTCTGGATGAATTGGGAATGGGTTCGTAGCCTACTTAGCCATTGGAGACAAGAAGAAAGTGATCCCTTCCATCCACCACATTCCCCTTGATAATGCTAAAAACGAACATATATTTCATAGCATTATCCCTCAAGAAAGACAAGCTTTTAGTTGCAATTGTTCTATTTACAAGTGATATTCGTTTAAATAATAAAAGGTGAAGACAAAAGACAGATTCGACGATTTGAAGACACAAACGACCAAAAAGCTAAAAAGTACAAAGTACAATCAAAGTGGTTCAAATTATTGATGAGAAACGTCTCAAAATTACAAGAGTACAAGATGCAAAACGCAAAGTACAAGATATTAATGTAACAACCCAAACCAAACCACGACAATTCCCGTTAAATTTTACAACAAAAAAAAAAATTTCTGGTGCAGTTCATCCGCGCGGCGCGCCAGGTGGGCGCGCGGCGCGCCAAATCACCTGGACAGCCCGCTGTCCCCGGAAGTCAATTTAACGAAAATGTTTGACTAGTTCCCGACACATTTAGCCAAAACGATTTTAACCGTACATTAATATATGTAAAACTAGCACATAACTAAGGTTTGAGCGAGTTTTACAAAGTGGGGCCCACACGTGCCCAAATTACCCCTTAAGTATAAAAATACAATTTTAAACCATAAGACTCTTAATACAAAACAAAGCCGAGCATGGCGATTGGGGATACACTACCCAATCCTAATAAATCCAAAAGCAAGCCTTCTACGCAAACTATGCAAGTCCTCAAATCCTCGCGCTTACCCGAGCCACCATCCGCATGCAATCTATAAAAAGAGTCAACAACGAGAGGGTAAGCTAACGCTTAGTGAATGATAATATACTACATACATATATATGTATAAAATGAATACGCCACACAAACAAATACCGCATACCGTAGCATCCAAATATAAAGCAACTACACTAAGCATACCGTACAATCTCTAAGCATCAAGCTAAAGGTACAACAACAAATATGAGTCCACCAACGACAAAGTGAACATCTCCAAATGGCTACACCCGGAGGGTTAGCTACAACACAACAATACATTAATATATATAACAATATAAACGAACAAGGTTAACACCTTAACCCAATACCGAGAACCAAATGCCACAATGAAGATTGGCCGAACTACACGAGCCTTAGTAATCCGAAACCACACGAGATTACTATCTTCACAACATCGAGGTTGGCCGAACTACACGAGCCTTAGTAATCCGAAACCACACGAGATTACTACCTCAATAGGATGACCGAACTACACGAGTCACCATGAATCCGAACTACACGAGATTCATTTGATAAGATGACCGAAACCACACGCGTCATCGTGAATCCGAAACCACACGCGATTCACTTCTCCAACTCAAACCCACGGTCACGGGATTATATAATCCACCACATCGGGGCCACAACATCCAAATCACAATCACGTGTGATAATGTACACACGAACGTGTACTTCGCCAAAGATGGTCAACCAAAACGCACAACCGTGCCAATTGGACTTATACAAAAGTCCATCAAGTCCACCTACATGTGAAGTGAGCTCTATAGCCGAGAATCACTTCACCCGACCCGCACCCATCCTACACATACATATGTACATAGGATAATATCACTCACCTTGAAGTCTTGAAGAAAGCTTCCAAGTAATCCGCAACTCGCCAATGGAAAATACCTATTCCATTATCACAATTACAACAATACAATTAGGATGGATTTACAAACCAACCCAATTCAACACTTAGTGCAATTTCGACCCAATTGCACTTCCAAGCACAAACCGTGCCCGAACTAACCAATAATCACTAACACAAATGAGAATGGTCCTAATAAGCCAATTAAACCCGAACTCAAGTGTCAAACACGTGTCATACCCATTTAGACACTTAAACCCTAATTTTGACCCATAAAGGTCAAAATCTCGTCCTTTATAAGTTTTGACACCAAAACACATTTAACACGGTTTAATATTCCAACTTAATCCATTTTAAGTTCATAAACCTCATTAAGTCACCAAATGGGTCATAATCACCACCAAACCCTAATTTGACCCAAAGTCAAAGTTAGTCAATCAAATAACCCTAAATAGGTTTCAACACTTCCATAATCACTAATCCAAGTGATTAAACTCATAATCAAAGCCTAATCAAGGCCAAACCGTCATCCAACCCAAAACCCGCCAAGTGACAAGAATAACTAGTCACCATAAACCCAGTTCATCACCTAAGTGGGTTACTCAACAAATTAACTCAAAACCCTAAATTGAATATCAAGTCACAAGAATGAAATTCGGAGTTTGAGCTTACCAATACTATCACCGTGTAGCCGAGAACGAAGGGAACAACTTTAAAACCCGAGACTTTGAACGATTCGAGCTTCTTCCTCACCAAAACCTCCAATCTCTCTCTAAACTCTTACTCTCTCTCAAAAATGGATGAAGATGATGAGTGGATGTGAATGGGATCCAAAACTGATCCAAACTAGCTCATAAGCCTCACAAATCCGGCCTCAAGTGAAATTACCCATTTGCCCTTCATTTAAACCAATTAAGAAAACAAGGGATTCTGTCAGCAGCAAACGGCGCGGCGCGCCGAATCCCCGCGCGGCGCGCGACCTAACTGAAACAGATTCTTTTGCATTTTAAACTTTATATAAATAATCCGCGAAACCCAATCCCAAACGTCTTAATACACAAACAAGCAAGATAAATATTCGGGTCTTACAACTCTCCCCCACTTAAACTCGATCACGTCCTCGTGATCCTCATCACTTAACCAAGTGGACCTCACCCTACGGTCCTCGACATAAGTCCCAATCCGACTTTCCTAAGCAATTCCTTCCCAACGAATCGCCTTCCACAACTAAATCGTCACCCGCGATTTATTCAAATCACCATCCGAGCACTAAAACCATGCTCATTCCCTAACATCGGGAAAACTCAACCAATCTCATACCGAGATATCAATCCCTTAGCGTACTATTACCGAGTACAACGCTAAAAGCAACCAAGTCTCAACCTAAGGTCAACAACCAGAAACGATGAAGAACGAACCAAACGAATCCTTACGGACAACACCAACCACTAACATCCCTTGTAGTGCGCAATACGACCAAAGCGCAACTACCGTAACATCATAACAAACGGCTAAAACCGATAACGTCCAAAACGATGATGGCAACGCTAAACCAAGGTGTACAAAATCGACTTTCGTCACACCCGTAACAACATGTGAGCGAAACACGGCTATCGCATCACTAATCACACAACATGGTCCTCACGACCCCACCATCGGTGTATAAAACAACCGACAGATCACACAACACGAAGGCTGGCCGAAAACACACGCGCCTTAGTGAATCCGAACTACACGCGACTCACTACCTTCACCACAACAACAATCGGGAATGGCCGAACTACACGCGCCATAGTGAATCCTAACTACACGAGAGTCACTATCCCGGAGGAATGACCGAACTACACGAGTCATTTGTGAATCCGAACTACACGAGACTCACTCCTCAATACAATGGCCGAAACCACACGAGTCATTTGTGAATCCGAACTACACGAGATTCACTTCCACAACATCGAGGTTGGCCGAACTACACGAGCCTTAGTAATCCGAAACCACACGAGATTACTACCTCAATAAGATGACCGAACTACACGAGTCACCATGAATCCGAACTACACGAGATTCATTTGATAAGATGACCGAAACCACACGCGTCATCGTGAATCCGAAAACACACGCGATTCACAACCATGATGAAGTCAGCGGACCCGAAGATCATGCTTCACCAATCTCAACACCGGATGAAGTCAGCGGACCCGAAGATCATGCTTCACCGATCACGTACTCCCATGATGAAGTCAGCGGACCCTAAAGATCATGCTTCATCAATCAACCATACCATAATGAAGTCAGCGGACCCGAAGATCATGCTTCATTAATCATCAATACCACGATGAAGTCAGCGGACCCTAAAGATCATGCTTCATCGATCACATACGCACTTTCGGCCTCAAACAACGAGTAGTGCAACATCGCGCCCTGCTGCACTATAGTGAATCCTAACGGATACCACTAACCATCCCCACAATCGAGCAAGAACCACCTATATCAAACATAGGTACCAAACAATGATTCCCCAACAGAGAATCCGACACACACCTCCCTTAACCGAAGGATTTCACCTTGCTCACTAAACACGTCCATTATCTCTCAACGAGATTTACCACATTACCACCTCAGTGGTAATTCCAATCCAATATCATAAGTACATTTTAACCAAAATTGTACTCTACCACAAGTTGACCAAACTAGGTCTCGACGAAATTTCCGGATCTACCAAAAACATCATCCGAAATATCACACTAAAACTTCCTCGTGCGGAAATGCGACTCCCCCTCTTGGAACCACGTTCCTATATCACACTCGTACAACCGTACAATGCTACCAAAGGTAGACTTTACCAACGATTGGGTACACACGACCCATCACTACACCTTGCTCCAACCTTGAGCATACGAAGGATTTCAAACAATCCTTAAACATTTCGAACGAAAAGTGTACCACGCATTACACAAACTACACCCTCGCAATCATCCAATTACTATAGTTGTCAATTTCACCGAGTCACTCGTGTACTTAAGGGTTCCTCCCGGTACCCTAAGTACAATGTAACTACAACACAATCGGAGTCGACACCACGCTAGTAGGTATAAAAGAGGCACCTAATGTCGCGTCATAAAGACTCCATTACCAACACACATCGAGATTTTAAACACTCGATCTCAAAGGTTCCAATCACCCGACGAACCTCGTGGTTCATCAACTTCAACACACAAGCGAACACGCGCTTAACAATCGAACACCAAAACCATTTCCGTGGCTTGGTAGAAACATACCCCAAATACTAAGGAATGCTTGGTTGCACCAAGTCTTACGCCCTTCGCCCGACAATCAAACATCACCTTAGGGTACTTCCATTAGGAACGTCACCCATAGCATAACATGCACAACAAAGGCATACAACTCAAACTCAACCGGCATTTTATAAATAATCAAAAGACCTATTTATTAAAATGAAGCGTACCTTAACGTCTCCTCGCCGCACCCGTCCCCGCTAACTTGGGACATTCCGACTTACGATGTCCTTCCTTTTGGCAATTGAAGCACACCATACTACCACCCTTTGGTACCGAACATTCCCAAGACTTGTGACCCCTTACGCCACAATTGTAACACCTAGCCGCACTAGAATCCGATATACCCGTTCGCGTACCACCCGTGCTCACACTCGGACCCTTAGTCCTCTTACTCGGAGCACCATAAGAAACAACTCTTCTCTCACTTGAAGATTCACCCCTCTTCGATCGTGAATACGACTCGAAACCTCTAGCCAAGTCGAATAATTCCGAAAACGATTTCGCTTGACCCCGACTAATCTTACCCTTCAAGTCATCATTCAAGGTCCGATAGAAATCCCCCATTAACAAACGATCATTTCCCAAATACTCCGGACAAAAACGAGCCTTCGCCATAAAGGTCGTCTTAAGAGTACTCAAATCCATAGATCCTTGTCGCAAATTTCGCAACTCATTACGCAATTCCCACAAATCGGCCGAAGTCCGGAACTCCTCAAAGAATTCTTCCTTAAACTCGTCCCATGATAAGGCCATAAACGTCTCACCACCGACAAGATCAATCTTACCATCCAACCAATCCCTTGCCCTACCCCGCAACAAACTCGTAGCGAGTCTTGTCTTCCTCTCGGGAGGGCAATCAATAGTACGAAAACACCCTTCGACATCCGAAATCCATGTTGTGCTCACCAAAGGATCCGGTTTCCCGTCATACATCGGGGGTTTAGTCCTCATGAAGCTCTTAAGATAACGCTCCATTTCACCACTACTTTGAAGTTCGGAATACTTCCTTTCCATTCTTTCTTCCAACGCACCCATTTGCTCCGCAACGGCGGCCGCAACTCTAGCGTTAACCTCCGCGTTGTTCGTATCGATCCCACTTCCCGTCGCCATTCTAAGGAATGCAAAGCGATTAGATCACGAACGTATAAGTAAACACGCACAACCCCGACCCATCTTGCTAAGCACTCGTCGTACATCACTCGTTAGACACGATTTGCACCCGTAATAAGGTCTGCAAGTTCTTATTACGCACACACGCCGCATCGACTTGTTAGTACAACGACCGCCTCGCTCGATGATATAAACAAACACAACCAAAATTCTACGCGGTACAAACACACGCGAGTATTATTATCACAACACAACAACATATTAATAATATCCGCATTACTAATATAAACGTTAGTCAACCTATAGCCAAGGCACTAACCAAACCCATTTCGACCCGTAATCCTACAAGTCCCGCAACAATTTAAGCACACACAAAAGTCTAAGTCTAGGCACCTATCTCAAGTCACCTAAATCCCTTAGACCATGCTCTGATACCACTTGTAACAACCCAAACCAAACCACGACAATTCCCGTTAAATTTTACAACAAAAAAAAAAATTTCTGGTGCAGTTCATCCGCGCGGCGCGCCAGGTGGGCGCGCGGCGCGCCAAATCACCTGGACAGCCCGCTGTCCCCGGAAGTCAATTTAACGAAAATGTTTGACTAGTTCCCGACACATTTAGCCAAAACGATTTTAACCGTACATTAATATATGTAAAACTAGCACATAACTAAGGTTTGAGCGAGTTTTACAAAGTGGGGCCCACACGTGCCCAAATTACCCCTTAAGTATAAAAATACAATTTTAAACCATAAGACTCTTAATACAAAACAAAGCCGAGCATGGCGATTGGGGATACACTACCCAATCCTAATAAATCCAAAAGCAAGCCTTCTACGCAAACTATGCAAGTCCTCAAATCCTCGCGCTTACCCGAGCCACCATCCGCATGCAATCTATAAAAAGAGTCAACAACGAGAGGGTAAGCTAACGCTTAGTGAATGATAATATACTACATACATATATATGTATAAAATGAATACGCCACACAAACAAATACCGCATACCGTAGCATCCAAATATAAAGCAACTACACTAAGCATACCGTACAATCTCTAAGCATCAAGCTAAAGGTACAACAACAAATATGAGTCCACCAACGACAAAGTGAACATCTCCAAATGGCTACACCCGGAGGGTTAGCTACAACACAACAATACATTAATATATATAACAATATAAACGAACAAGGTTAACACCTTAACCCAATACCGAGAACCAAATGCCACAATGAAGATTGGCCGAACTACACGAGCCTTAGTAATCCGAAACCACACGAGATTACTATCTTCACAACATCGAGGTTGGCCGAACTACACGAGCCTTAGTAATCCGAAACCACACGAGATTACTACCTCAATAGGATGACCGAACTACACGAGTCACCATGAATCCGAACTACACGAGATTCATTTGATAAGATGACCGAAACCACACGCGTCATCGTGAATCCGAAACCACACGCGATTCACTTCTCCAACTCAAACCCACGGTCACGGGATTATATAATCCACCACATCGGGGCCACAACATCCAAATCACAATCACGTGTGATAATGTACACACGAACGTGTACTTCGCCAAAGATGGTCAACCAAAACGCACAACCGTGCCAATTGGACTTATACAAAAGTCCATCAAGTCCACCTACATGTGAAGTGAGCTCTATAGCCGAGAATCACTTCACCCGACCCGCACCCATCCTACACATACATATGTACATAGGATAATATCACTCACCTTGAAGTCTTGAAGAAAGCTTCCAAGTAATCCGCAACTCGCCAATGGAAAATACCTATTCCATTATCACAATTACAACAATACAATTAGGATGGATTTACAAACCAACCCAATTCAACACTTAGTGCAATTTCGACCCAATTGCACTTCCAAGCACAAACCGTGCCCGAACTAACCAATAATCACTAACACAAATGAGAATGGTCCTAATAAGCCAATTAAACCCGAACTCAAGTGTCAAACACGTGTCATACCCATTTAGACACTTAAACCCTAATTTTGACCCATAAAGGTCAAAATCTCGTCCTTTATAAGTTTTGACACCAAAACACATTTAACACGGTTTAATATTCCAACTTAATCCATTTTAAGTTCATAAACCTCATTAAGTCACCAAATGGGTCATAATCACCACCAAACCCTAATTTGACCCAAAGTCAAAGTTAGTCAATCAAATAACCCTAAATAGGTTTCAACACTTCCATAATCACTAATCCAAGTGATTAAACTCATAATCAAAGCCTAATCAAGGCCAAACCGTCATCCAACCCAAAACCCGCCAAGTGACAAGAATAACTAGTCACCATAAACCCAGTTCATCACCTAAGTGGGTTACTCAACAAATTAACTCAAAACCCTAAATTGAATATCAAGTCACAAGAATGAAATTCGGAGTTTGAGCTTACCAATACTATCACCGTGTAGCCGAGAACGAAGGGAACAACTTTAAAACCCGAGACTTTGAACGATTCGAGCTTCTTCCTCACCAAAACCTCCAATCTCTCTCTAAACTCTTACTCTCTCTCAAAAATGGATGAAGATGATGAGTGGATGTGAATGGGATCCAAAACTGATCCAAACTAGCTCATAAGCCTCACAAATCCGGCCTCAAGTGAAATTACCCATTTGCCCTTCATTTAAACCAATTAAGAAAACAAGGGATTCTGTCAGCAGCAAACGGCGCGGCGCGCCGAATCCCCGCGCGGCGCGCGACCTAACTGAAACAGATTCTTTTGCATTTTAAACTTTATATAAATAATCCGCGAAACCCAATCCCAAACGTCTTAATACACAAACAAGCAAGATAAATATTCGGGTCTTACAATTAAATAGTACGCAAGGACGTTCAAAAATCCGAAACCGAGACATGAACCAACTTTCAGCATGCGACGCAACGGACAAAAAATTACAAGTCAACTATGCACAAGAATATAATATAATATATATATAATTATATAAATTATATATATATTAAAAAAAATACAGCAGCCCACGTTTAAATCAAGAGATGAGCTGTAATCCATACCTCCGCACTCGCGGAACTTTTGTGAACAAAACGTCCGCACTCGCGGAGGTCTACAGTGAAATGTGGGGCTATAAAAGTCGCGCATTCTGATCGATTTTAAATCATCTTTTTCTATTTCCTACTCTATATACATAATATATGTATCAATTATCCATCCAATTAGTAATCTCAATTTGTAATTTTAATTTTAAGTTAGTGATAATAATAAGGTTGGGTTAGTCGAATGCTTTAAGGTTGTGTAAATCGAAACTCTGTCCGTGTACCACTACGCTAATAATACCCATTGTAAGTTATGCTTAATTTTATTGTTAAATTAATGTCTCGTAGCTAAGTTATTATTATGCTTATTTAGATTGAAGTAATCGTGATGTTGGGCTAAATATTAAAATTGGGTAATTGGGCTTTGTACTATAATTGGGGTTTGGACAAAAGAACGACACTTGTGGAAATTAGACTATGGGCTATTAATGGGCTTTATATTTATTTAATTAAATGATAGTTTGTTAATTTAATATAAAGACTTACAATTGGACGTACCTATAAATAACCATATACACTCGATCGGACACGATGGGCGGGATATTTATAAGTACTAATAATTGTTCATTTAACCGGACACGGGGATGGATTAATAGTCAATGGACTTATTAAAACATGGGTGAATTATATACAAGGACACTTGGTGTAATTATAGTTTAAGTCCCCAATTAGTTGGAATATTTGACTTCGGATATAAGGATAATTTGACGAGGATACTCGCACTTTATATTTATGACTGATGGACTGTTATGGACAAAAACCAGACGGACATATTGAATAATCCAGGACAAAGAACAATTAACCCATGGGAATAAACTAAAATCAACACGTCAAACATCATGATTACAGAAGTTTAAATAAGCATAATTCCTTTATTTCATATTTAATTGCACTTTTAATTATCGTATGTTTATTTACTTTCATTTCATATTTAATTGCACTTTTAATTATCGTACTTTTTAATTATCGCAATTTTATTCTATCGCACTTTAATTTATCACACTTTAATTATTGTCATTTACTTTAATTTTTAAATTAAGTCTTTTATATATTTAAGATTTTACATTAGGTTTTAACTGTGACTTAAGTTTTAAAATCGACAAACCGGTTATTAAACGGTAAAAACCCCCTTTTATAATAATAATACTACTTATATTTATATATATATTTATTTAAAAATATAGTTTTAAAAATATAGCGTTAAACTTGGCTAAAGATCCCTGTGGAACGAACCGGACTTACTAAAAACTACACTACTGTACGATTAGGTACACTGCCTATAAGTGTTGTAGCAAGGTTTAGGTATATCCACTCTATAAATAAATAAATAATTTGTGTAAAATTGTATCGTATTTAATAAGTATTTTGTAGTAAAAATATAACTATTTTGTACACACCTCGCAAAAACATCACCCCTCTTGGCGAAGAACCTGAAGCACTTACCGGCGAACCTGTTCGTAATACCATTTTCTCTCTCATCTCCAGAGTATCTCGTCATGATTATTTACTCTCTCAAATTCTGGATCTTATTCATCCGCTCGTCCGAACCGCCAATCATCCCGGTGTAGTAGAAGAAGTCAACGAGCTTCGCGCTCGGGTAGTGGCTTTGGAGAATATAGTGCAAAGATTACAAGCACTAGCAGCATCACCGCCATCAACAGTACCACCATCATCAACACCAAAGTATCACTACCACCACCAACAACAACATCCGCATCCCACACCTCAACATCACAATCTGTACCTCGAATATCAATGTCATACGCACCATAGATACCAAGGAATACCAACAACAACAAACGATGAAGTATTGATTCATAACTTGATCGAAGAAATATTCTGCAGAGAATATGTAGTTTCTAAAAGTTTTAGAGATTACTTATTCTAGTTCTAATTGTAAACCAGATGAGTGAGCGAATAGAAATGATGAAATAAAATCCTGATCAGAATGGTGCACGATTTACAAGCTAAATCTGTTTTACCGGCAGCATCAACAGTACCGTCAGCATCACCAGCACCGTCAATATCGCCAGCATCAGCAGCATCTACAACATCACAATCTCTTCCTGACCCATAATCACCGCAAACATCATCACTAATCAACAACGCGTATATCGTATCAACGAGTTATGAAGTATTAACTCATTCCCTCTGAAGAAATTATATGTATATTTTATATATATATATATATATGAATTTTGAGATCAAAATAAATCTTTTCGTACTAAGCTATTACGTATGAATCTTAACTACTAGGTTAGTTCATGTTATTAATATGCTATGATGTACATCCTTCGTTAATGACTTAACAATCGTTAACTATAATCTCTGCTTCGACTTAATAGATTCCATTTCATAATAAATCAAGTGTATTATTAAAATACATGTTTGATTTTACATTTTCATTTTCGATGTACTTAAAACTTTCCAGAAAACATCATTCGTACCTTGTGAAGTTAGCAAGAGTTCCATGAGCACCAACATGATTCACTGAGGAAATATCAATAAAACTGAATAACGAAGTATTGATTACATTAGTGAAATAATCCACGAAGATTATGAAATCTTTAATGTTTTAGAGATTATTCATTTCTAATCCAGCCGAAAATCAAATGAGCTTAATATGATATTAACTTATTAAATCTGTATTACATCTGAAGAAAATATATATACATATATTTTCATAAAGACTGTAATAAGATTTTCTTGTACAAACTATTACTTGTGAAACTTTTAATGGGTAGGTAATACCCGAAAGATATATAAATTCACAATTAAAATGTTACATTCTTCGATTCTGATTCAGCAAATCATCAACTATACTCACTACTTTCACAACGATATACATTCTTTCCTAGAAATCAAAATAACCATTCGCATCCAAATTTGATTACATATTCTGATTTTGAAAAATCAGAATCCAAGCCAAGATTTAACAGAAAACATCACTCTTAGATTCTTACATCTTTCAAATACCATACTTTAAATTCAAAACTGTACTAGAACATCATATGTATACATATAGCATTCATCTCTTAGAATTATGAGCTTTTATTCTGAAAATCTGAAAAGCAACCAGTCTACGAATCAATACTCTAAATGTTGAAAAAGCTGATGAAGCAGCAAAAACTGTAAATGACCTTAACAGTTAAAAGTTTGACGATAAAGAATAGCGTGTTGGCAAAGCTCAGAAAAAGAGAAAATTTGGTACTGAAAAACGAATTGAGCAAACCATGAAGGAGGCTGTGGATAAATCACAAAGACTAAACCTGCCTTCAAAGAATCCAAATGATTCAGTTTCTGGTGAAGTCATTAACGAATACCTTGCTCCTGACTCTAAACATTTACGGACAAATCATCTTCATCATCCATCGATATTAGAAATTCTAAGATATCATTGTATCTTTCATTATAAATATCCTCGATATTTCTGAAGATATTTTCATAACTATTCTTATCTGAAATCATTTATCTCTTCGCGATATCAGTGTTACATCAGAAAGGAAACTGTTTTAGTTTCTAAATTCTGAAAATTTTGAACTTAAATTATGAATGTTATTGAAGTAGTGTTGGGAACTGTAGCATGAGTTAGTATAATATAATGACACTTGATCAACGTGGTTATATTACAGTAAGTCATGCTGAGTCTCTAATGGAATGTGATAAAGGTTCACAGATCATACCCTCATCATGAACCATGTTACATAACTCTTTCATTCTATTTAACCTCTAAACATATCAAGAAAATATTTTCTTGATGATTCGGTCTTTTTCGGATATTCTGGTAATTTGACAAATCAAATTGTACTATTACTTTTCCTTTCTACTTTGTATATTATAATCATTCGAAACTCCATACCTAAGAATTCTGGACCATTATTCGCTTGACTTGAAGTCGGGAAGAAGAAAACAAAAGCATGAAGCTCTGAAATAGAAATGGGAGTATAAATCGCAGTAAATAGGAGAGAGCATTAACTGTGGATAGAAAGACAGAAGCAGGGACTCTGAAAAATAAGGAAAGATATAAAGTCCGACGACAACACATAAATTACAAACCGTGTATATCAATAAGTATTGCAACGTAAAAACACGGGAGAACTAAAAACACTATAAAGCCAAGAGTATAGTAAAAGTGAATAGATTCCTCCGGCGGCAGATGAAAAAGAAGAATGATAGATATGAAAGTTAGGAGTATATCAAGAACGAGAATTGGATGGAGCATATTGACGAATACTTTAAAGTATGAGTTGAGGGAGGAAGAATAGAAGGTGAGCTGTGGAAATAAAGAAACGAAGGGAGTGGATTTATAGCAAAAAATCTGACAGAGCAATCGTGACAGGTTATCGCATTTAATCAAAGAAGATCCTAATTTCCTTAATTATCGAAGACTCAAATCTTATTACGAAGATTTTCTCTAAATCCCTTGAACTCCGGAAATCAATCCTATCTACGTCAAAAGATATGACGAATCTACATTTATTCATTTCACTCTTTTGTGATAACTTCACTCGTACTCTTCACAAAATCGAATTGTTTTATCTATATTACTTAATGATGATAAAACTCTAATTTTCAGCTCGTATGCGTCATGAAAACATACTTATTGTCAGCCATGACCATCCCAATCAAATTTCTGGACGAAATTTCTTTAACGGGTAGGTACTGTGACAACCCGGAAATTTTCGACCAAACTTAAACTTAATCTTTATATGTTTCCGACACGATAAGCAAAGTCTGTAATATTGATTCTCAAACTTTTTGAACTAATGTTATATATTCAGTTAACCTTTGACTATTGACCGACGATTCACGAACATCCACTTGTAAATAGATATATATATATATATATATATATATATATATATATATATATATATATATATATATATATATATATATATATATATATATATACAATAAGTTGGAATATTAATTATTCATAAATAACTTGCAATGTGTATTTAAAAACTGATTTATGTATATTAAATTAAGATATATACATATATATAATTTCAAGTTATTTAGTAAACGATAGTAACATTCGTTTATTGATTCGATTGATATTTAGATAAGTTAACTAAAACGTTAAAGATGAACAAGTAAAACACTAATTTATTACAGTATTTTCGAATTGCTACAGTACCCGAAAAGCTACAATGTTTTCGAAAATCACTATTTGCTACAGTAAAAATCATTTTGCTACAGTGTTTTCGAAAATCACTATTTGCTACAGTAAAAATGACTTTGCTACATTAAATACTATTTGCTATAGTAAAACACTATTTACTACAGTAAATACTATTTGCTACAGTAAATACTATTTGCTACAGTAAAAATATGTCGACAAACAAGAAAGCAAAACATATTGGGTGCGTACCAGCTGGCCAAGCGATCGCATGGCAAATGGGCATGAAACCCATGCGATCGCATGGGGATCAATCTCAGCAAACATACATAAAGCTCGCACATTTCTGCTTCGACACACACACACACATAAATTACTTATTCTGTATTATATTTATATTATTATTATTATTATTATTATTATTATTATTATTATTATTATTATTATTATTGTTATTATTATTATTATTATTATTATTATTATTAAGATTAATATTATTATTAATCTTATTATTATTATCAGTAGTATTAATATTATTATTATTAGTATTATACATAAAATTCTACGACGAAGTACTGCTCAAATGATTTCAAACCGAGTTTTCAAATGAGTCAAAGCTAAGGAAACTATGGGTTATAGCTATGGAGGTTATGGGTAATGTTCATGAGTATTGTTCGCAAGTCAAACCTAGTGTTTATCATGTCCGTTGCGTCTACGTACTTTTCTGCAATATTGAATCTCAATATTGATACGTGAGCATTCATATCTCAACTTTTATATATTAATAGTGTATCCCTAACCTGTGCTCGAGTATATATGTTTATGCATGCTTGTATACTTTAATTTTGTCACTAGATAGTTTATGATGAATCACGAATTTGATACATATGCTACTGATATAAAGTATATGATATGCATATTTTTGGAAAGCTGTCGAAAAATTATTAACTTTTCATTTAGAAATCGCGTGATTTCGATGAACGGATTAAAAGATATGGTCAACTGAATTATGATTAACATTAATTGAAATTGCTTTTGAATCTGCAATTGATATTTAAGCAACTTGTTTATAAGATTGATAAATTGGATTTTCAAATATTACTAATCGAGTAAATAAATTTCTATATAAGGCACGTCTCGTCTTGTTGAACAATTGTCAAAGTTGACTGTCTTATCATGTTTTAAAGCTTTATAAACACTACAATCTGATTTTACAAATATTGGAAAACTATGTGAAATAATAAAATATTTTCGATTGCCATGATAATTCAAATATAATATAGCTCCTGAAATAAATAATATTTTGAGTTTGATAAACTATAAATTCGTTCAATTATCAAGACTTATATTATGTTAATAAACATGTATAGATTTGAAGATCATATTGGGTCACGTTGACTTTTGAGATAACTTTTTTTAACTTTTGCATGTCGGTCTCGAACATTAGGATTGTCCAACACTATGACCTGACCTAGCTTGTTAGACATGTATTGACCAACATATGTGTAGTGACCCGAACTTTTCCATGTTTATATATATTAATTGAGATTGATATTTACATGATTAAATGTTTCCAACATGTTAAGCAATCAAACTTGTTAAGACTTGATTAATTGAAATATGTTTCATATAGACAATTGACCACCCAAGTTGACCGGTGATTCACGAACGTTAAAACTTGTAAAAACTATATGATGACATATATATGGATATATATATAGTTAACATGATACTATGATAAGTAAACATATCATTAAGTATATTAACAATGAACTACATATGTAAAAACAAGACTACTAACTTAATGATTTTTAAACGAGACATATATGTAACGATTATCGTTGTAAAGACATTTAATGTATATATATCATAGTAAGAGATATTCATACATGATAATATCATGATAATATAATAATTTAAAATCTCATTTGATATTATAAACATTGGGTTAACAACATTTAACAAGATCGTTAACCTAAAGGTTTCAAAACAACACTTACATGTAACGACTAACGATGACTTAACGACTCAGTTAAAATGTATATACATGTAGTGTTTTAATATGTATTTATACACTTTTTAAAGACTTAAATACACTTATCAAAATACTTCTACTTAACAAAAATGCTTACAATTACATCCTCGTTCAGTTTCATCGACAATTCTACTCGTATGCACCCGTATTCGTACTCGTACAATACACAGCTTTTAGATGTATGTACTATTGGTATATACACTTCAATGATCAGCTCTTAGCAGCCCATGTGAGTCACCTAACACATGTGGGAACCATCATTTGGCAACTAGCATGAAATATCTCATAAAATTACAAAAATATGAGTAATCATTCATGACTTATTTACATGAAAACAAAATTACATATCCTTTATATCTAATCCATACACTAACGACCAAAAACACCTACAAACACTTTCATTCTTCAATTTTCTTCATCTAATTGATCTCTCTCAAGTTCTATCTTCAAGTTCTAAGTGTTCTTCATAAATTCCAAAAGTTCTAGTTTCATAAAATCAAGAATACTTTCAAGTTTGCTAGCTCACTTCCAATCTTATAAGGTGATCATCCAACCTCAAGAAATCTTTGTTTCTTACAGTAGGTTATCATTCTAATATAAGGTAATAATCATATTCAAACTTTGGTTCAATTTCTATAACTATAACAATCTTATTTCAAGTGATGATCTTACTTGAACTTGTTTTCGTGTCATGATTCTGCTTCAAGAACTTCGAGCCATCCAAGGATCCATTGAAGCTAGATCCATTTTTCTCTTTTCCAGTAGGTTTATCCAAGGAAATTAAGGTAGTAATGATGTTCATAACATCATTCGATTCATACATATAAAGCTATCTTATTCGAAGGTTTAAACTTGTAATCACTAGAACATAGTTTAGTTAATTCTAAACTTGTTCGCAAACAAAAGTTAATCCTTCTAACTTGACTTTTAAAATCAACTAAACACATGTTCTATATCTATATGATATGCTAACTTAATGATTTAAAACCTGGAAACACGAAAAACACCGTAAAACCGGATTTACGCCGTCGTAGTAACACCGCGGGCTGTTTTGGGTTAGTTAATTAAAAACTATGATAAACTTTGATTTAAAAGTTGTTATTCTGAGAAAATGATTTTTATTATGAACATGAAACTATATCCAAAAATTATGGTTAAACTCAAAGTGGAAGTATGTTTTCTAAAATGGTCATCTAGACGTCGTTCTTTCGACTTAAATGACTACCTTTACAAAAATGACTTGTAACTTATTTTTCCGACTATAAACCTATAATTTTTATGTTTAGATTCATAAAATAGAGTTCAATATGAAACCATAGCAATTTGATTCACTCAAAACGGATTTAAAATGAAGAAGTTATGGGTAAAACAAGATTGGATAATTTTTCTCATTTTAGCTACGTGAAAATTGGTAACAAATCTATTCCAACCATAACTTAATCAACTTGTATTGTATATTATGTAATCTTGAGATACCATAGACACGTATACAATGTTTCGACCTATCATGTCGACACATCTATATATATTTCGGAACAACCATAGACACTCTATATGTGAATGTTGGAGTTAGCTATACAGGGTTGAGGTTGATTCCAAAATATATATAGTTTGAGTTGTGATCAATACTGAGATACGTATACACTGGGTCGTGGATTGATTCAAGATAATATTTATCGATTTATTTCTGTACATCTAACTGTGGACAACTAGTTATAGGTTACTAACGAGGACAGCTGACTTAATAAACTTAAAACATCAAAATATATTAAAAGTGTTGTAAATATATTTTGAACATACTTTAATATATATGTATATATTGTTATAGGTTCGTGAATCAACAGTGGCCAAGTCTTACTTCCCGACGAAGTAAAAATATGTGAAAGTGAGTTATAGTCCCACTTTTAAAATCTAATATTTTTGGGATGAGAATACATGCAGGTTTTATAAATGATTTACAAAATAGACACAAGTATGTGAAACTACATTCTATGGTTGAATTATCGAAATCGAATATGCCCCTTTTTATTAAGTCTGGTAATCTAAGAATTAGGGAACAGACACCCTAATTGACGCGAATCCTAAAGATAGATCTATTGGGCCTAACAAACCCCATCCAAAGTACCGGATGCTTTAGTACTTCGAAATTTATATCATATCCGAAGGGTGTCCCGGAATGATGGGGATATTCTTATATATGCATCTTGTTAATGTCGGTTACCAGGTGTTCACCATATGAATGCTTTTTATCTCTATGTATGGGATGTGTATTGAAATATGAAATCTTGTGGTCTATTGTTACGATTTGATATATATAGGTTAAACCTATAACTCACCAACATTTTTGTTGACGTTTAAAGCATGTTTATTCTCAGGTGAATATTAAGAGCTTCCGCTGTTGCATACTAAAATAAGGACAAGATTTGGAGTCCATGTTTGTATGATATTGTATAAAAACTGCATTCAAGAAACTGATTTCGATGTAACATATTTGTATTGTAAACCATTATGTAATGGTCGTGTGTAAACAGGATATTTTAGATTATCATTATTTGATAATCTACGTAAAGCTTTTTAAACCTTTATTTATGAAATAAAGGTTATGGTTTGTTTTAAAAATGAATGCAGTCTTTGAAAAACGTCTCATATAGAGGTCAAAACCTCGCAACGAAATCAATTAATATGGAACGTTTTTAATCAATAAGAACGGGACATTTCAGTTGGTATCAGAGCGTTGGTCTTAGAGAACCAGAAAATTTGCATTAGTGTGTCTTATCGAGTTTGTTAGGATGCATTAGTGAGTCTGGACTTCGACCGTGTTTTCTTTAAAAATGATTGCTTAACATTTTTGTTGGAAACTATATATTTTTAACATATGAATATTATGTGATATATTAATCTCTTAACGTGTTTGATATTATGTGATAGATGTCTACCTC
The DNA here is from genome assembly GCF_046630445.1 of Rutidosis leptorrhynchoides. NCBI lineage: Eukaryota > Viridiplantae > Streptophyta > Magnoliopsida > Asterales > Asteraceae > Rutidosis > Rutidosis leptorrhynchoides. The sequence goes on from NC_092333.1 coordinate 27,457,398, forward strand.
TAGAACAAGTTCCATTGACTCACCTAATAATAATGAAGAGTCAAATGTAAATTGGAATAATTTGTGGACTGATTCACAAGTTCCCGAAGAAGAACCGGAAGAAGAGTCGGAACCGGAAGAAGAATCGGAACCGGAAGAAGAATCAGAACCGGATGAAGAAATAGAACCGGTGGGGGAAATAATAAAACGGTTAAGTAAAAGAAAATCCTCAACCAACCGACCAAAGTTAATTATGGTCAATGGTGTTTCCGCCAAGGAAGCAAAATATTGGGAGGATTACCAATTCTCCGATGAATCGGATTCCGACGAGAATTCCGATGATGTTATAGAAATTACCCCAACTGAATTTAAAAAGGCAAAAGAAAATAATAAGGGAAAGGGCATAAAAATAGAGAAATCTAATTCCAACCCCGATGAACTTTATATGTATCGTCAACCCCCGAAGTCCTTAAGTTTTAACAATGACCCGGGAACCTCTAAACCACCAGGTTTTTCTAAACCAATGTGGACAACGACGGCTCGTATTAGGGGAACATCATATATCCCTAGAAACTTGGCAAAACGAACCAAAACCGAAGAAGAAGAAACGAGCGAGTCGGAATAAGATAGTTGTATTCGTGTGGTGTAATATATGTAATATAGTGTTCTTATGCTTTATGATATATGTAAAAATTGCTTGTATTAATAAGTATTTTTTTTTATGAATCTAACTCTTGTCTATTTTACAGTTTAAAAACACAAAATGGATAGACAACCCAATATTTTAAGAGACCTACCCGGAGACATGATTGATGAAATCTTGTCTAGAGTCGGCCAGAATTCTTCGGCACAACTATTTAAGGCGAGATCAGTTTGTAAGACATTCGAAGAACGTTCCAAGAATGTCTTGGTTTATAAGAGACTTTCGTTTGAAAGATGGGGGATATCACATTGGGAAACCCATAAGTTACGATGTGTTTACTTTGACGCATATATTGCGGGGAACCCAAATGCTATTTTACGCAACGGGTTAAGAAATTATTTTGACTCAATATATCCGAATATTGGACTTCGTGATTTAGAAAAAGCGGCTAACATGCAACATAAAGAAGCATGTTATGCTTACGGATTAGTAATGTTCGCTTCTCACCAAAGTGAGAACAAGAACATCGGGCTACAACTATTAAACAAAACGTTTCCACAAGTGACGGAGTCGGTAATTGGGGTAAGAAATGAGGTTTTTAGATTATTACGGGACTGTTGGACATTACGTAACCCTCGTCCCTTTGATGACGTTACAACACGCTGTCTTATCAACGGCCATAACGGTTATGTTGCACAAGACCAAGGATGGGAAGTAGTCCTAGTAAAACCAGAATGCATGACTTGTTTCTGGACGTATGAATTACGTGTCTTTATTGCCTTTGCTGAACGACTTGTGTACTAGCTAGAATTGTCTTCACAACTATCTTGTATCAAAGTTATTGTGTGCTATATTTCATGCTTTATGTAAAATAAGCGGTATTGTAAGTTTGTAAAATATTGTATAAAAGTTTGAACGCGAAATATTATTATAATCAGTTTTTCATATAGAATTGTAGTAGTTGAATTGTATATTAGCTACTAAGTATGAACTTAACGGGTAGGTACTACCCGAATTTAAACTTATAAAACGCTAATATGAAGAAAAAGCTTTTATAAATGAGTTCATATTATGCTACGAAATACTATTAACTACTCTTAATATTCTGTATGATTAACTTGTTCCATTTAACTATTTTGAAGGAAATGGCACCGACTACTCGACACACCGTGAATATGAATGAAGAGGAATTCCGTACTTTTCTAGCTTCAAACATAGCCGCAGTACAGGCTGCGCTACATACCAACAATAACCTTGGATCTAGCAGTACAGGAAATCGTGTAGGATGCACCTACAAAGAATTCACTGCCTGCAAACCTTTGGAATTTGATGGAACCGAAGGACCGATCGGATTGAAACGGTGGACCGAGAAGGTTGAATCGGTGTTTGCCATAAGTAAGTGTACTGAAGAGGACAAAGTGAAGTACGCTACGCATACCTTCACAGGTTCTGCGTTAACATGGTGGAATACCTATCTAGAGCAAGTGGGACAAGATGATGCGTACGCACTACCGTGGTCAGCATTCAAGCACTTGATGAACGAGAAGTACCGTCCCAGAACCGAGGTCAATAAGCTCAAGACAGAACTTAGAGGGTTACGAACCCAAGGATTTGATATTACCACGTACGAAAGACGATTCACAGAATTGTGCCTATTGTGTCCAGGAGCATTCGAAGATGAGGAAGAGAAGATCGACGCGTTTGTGAAAGGATTACCGGAAAGAATCCAAGAAGATATAAGTTCACACGAGCCCGCCTCCATACAACAGGCATGTAGAATGGCTCACAAACTAGTGAACCAGATTGAAGAAAGAATTAAAGAACAGACTGCTGAAGAGGCCAATGTGAAGCAAGTAAAAAGAAAGTGGGAGGAAAACGGTGATAAGAATCACCAATACAACAACAACAGCAATTACAACAATAATCGCAACAATTATCCCAACAATCGCAACATCAATCGCAACTACAACAAACGGCCCAACAACAATAACAACAACAACAACAACAGCAACTACAACAATCATCCCAATAACAATAATAACCGCAACAACAACAACAATCAGAAGCAGCTATGCCAAAGGTGTGAAAAGAATCACTCGGGGTTCTGCACCAAATTTTTTTCAACAAGTGTAAAAGAAATGGTCATAGCGCGGCGAAGTGTGAGGTCTACGGACCAGGGGTTAATAGAACAAAAGGAACAAATGGTGTCGGAACGAGTAATGGTGGAGCAAGTAGTGTCGGAGCAAGTTATGCCAATGTAGTTTGTTATAAATGTGGAAAACCAGGCCACATTATTAGAAATTGCCCGAACCAGGAGAACACGAATGGACAAGGCCGTGGAAGAGTTTTCAATATTAATGTGGTAGAGGCACAGGAAGACCCGGAGCTTGTTACGGGTACGTTTCTTATTGACAATAAATCTGCTTACGTTTTATTTGATTCGGGTGCGGATAGAAGCTATATGAGTAGAGATTTTTGTGCTAAATTAAGTTGTCCATTGACGCCTTTGGATAGTAAATTTTTACTCGAATTAGCAAATGGTAAATTAATTTCAGCAGATAATATATGTCGGAATCGAGAAATTAAACTGGTTAGCGAAACATTTAAGATTGATTTGATACCAGTAGAGTTAGGGAGTTTTGATGTGATAATCGGTATGGACTGGTTGAAAGAAGTGAAAGCGGAGATCGTTTGTTACAAAAATGCAATTCGCATTATACGAGAAAAAGGAAAACCCTTAATGGTGTACGGAGAAAAGGGCAACACGAAGCTACATCTTATTAGTAATTTGAAGGCACAAAAACTAATAATAAAAGGTTGCTATGCTGTTCTAGCACACGTCGAGAAAGTACAAACTGAAGAAAAGAGCATCAATGATGTTCCCATTGCAAAAGAATTTCCCGATGTATTTCCGAAAGAATTACCGGGATTACCCCCACATCGATCCGTTGAATTTCAAATAGATCTTGTACCAGGAGCTGCACCAATAGCTCGTGCTCCTTACAGACTCGCACCCAGCGAGATGAAAGAACTGCAATGCCAATTACAAGAACTTTTAGAGCGTGGTTTCATTCGACCAAGCACATCACCGTGGGGAGCTCCTGTTTTGTTTGTCAAGAAGAAAGATGGTACATTCAGGTTGTGTATCGACTACCGAGAGTTGAACAAACTTACCATCAAGAACCGCTACCCACTACCGAGAATCGATGACTTATTTGATCAACTACAAGGCTCGTCTGTTTATTCAAAGATTGACTTACGTTCCGGGTATCATCAAATGCGGGTGAAAGAAGATGATATTCCAAAGACTGCTTTCAGAACACGTTACGGTCATTACGAGTTTATGGTCATGCCGTTTGGTTTAACTAATGCACCAGCTGTGTTCATGGACCTTATGAACCGAGTGTGTGGACCATACCTTGACAAGTTTGTCATTGTTTTCATTGATGACATACTTATTTACTCAAAGAATGACCAAGAACACGGTGAACATTTGAGAAAGGTGTTAGAAGTATTGAGGAAGGAAGAATTGTACGCTAAGTTTTCAAAGTGTGCATTTTGGTTGGAAGAAGTTCAATTCCTCGGTCACATAGTGAACAAAGAAGGTATTAAGGTGGATCCGGCAAAGATAGAAACTGTTGAAAAGTGGGAAACCCCGAAAACTCCGAAACACATACGCCAGTTTTTAGGACTAGCTGGTTACTACAGAAGGTTCATCCAAGACTTTTCCAGAATAGCAAAACCCTTGACTGCATTAACGCATAAAGGGAAGAAATTTGAATGGAATGATGAACAAGAGAAAGCGTTTCAGTTATTGAAGAAAAAGCTAACTACGGCACCTATATTGTCATTGCCTGAAGGGAATGATGATTTTGTGATTTATTGTGATGCATCAAAGCAAGGTCTCGGTTGTGTATTAATGCAACGAACGAAGGTGATTGCTTATGCGTCTAGACAATTGAAGATTCACGAACAAAATTATACGACGCATGATTTGGAATTAGGCGCGGTTGTTTTTGCATTAAAGACTTGGAGGCACTACTTATATGGGGTCAAAAGTATTATATATACCGACCACAAAAGTCTTCAACACATATTTAATCAGAAACAACTGAATATGAGGCAGCGTAGGTGGATTGAATTGTTGAATGATTACGACTTTGAGATTCGTTACCACCCGGGGAAGGCAAATGTGGTAGCCGATGCCTTGAGCAGGAAGGACAGAGAACCCATTCGAGTAAAATCTATGAATATAATGATTCATAATAACCTTACTACTCAAATAAAGGAGGCGCAACAAGGAGTTTTAAAAGAGGGAAATTTAAAGGATGAAATATCCAAAGGATCGGAGAAGCATCTTAATATTCGGGAAGACGGAACCCGGTATAGGGGTGAAAGGATTTGGGTACCAAAATTTGGAGATATGAGAGAAATGGTACTTAGAGAAGCTCATAAAACCAGATACTCAATACATCCTGGAACGGGGAAGATGTACAAGGATCTCAAGAAACATTTTTGGTGGCCGGGTATGAAAGCCGATGTTGCTAAATACGTAGGAGAATGTTTGACGTGTTCTAAGGTCAAAGCTGAGCATCAGAAACCATCAGGTCTACGTCAACAACCCGAAATCCCGGAATGGAAATGGGAAAACATTACCATGGATTTCATCACTAAATTGCCAAGGACTGCAAGTGGTTTTGATACTATTTGGGTAATAGTTGATCGTCTCACCAAATCAGCACACTTCTTACCAATAAGAGAAGATGACAAGATGGAGAAGTTAGCACGACTGTATTTGAAGGAAGTCGTCTCCAGACATGGAATACCAATCTCTATTATCTCTGATAGGGATGGCAGATTTATTTCAAGATTCTGGCAGACATTACAGCAAGCATTAGGAACTCGTCTAGACATGAGTACTGCCTATCATCCACAAACTGATGGGCAGAGCGAAAGGACGATACAAACGCTTGAAGACATGCTACGAGCATGTGTTATTGATTTCGGAAACAGTTGGGATCGACATCTACCATTAGCAGAATTTTCCTACAACAACAGCTACCATTCAAGCATTGAGATGGCGCCGTTTGAAGCACTTTATGGTAGAAAGTGCAGGTCTCCGATTTGTTGGAGTGAAGTGGGGGATAGACAGATTACGGGTCCGGAGATTATACAAGAAACTACCGAGAAGATCATCCAAATTCAACAACGGTTGAAAACCGCCCAAAGTCGACAAAAGAGCTACGCTGACATTAAAAGAAAAGATATAGAATTTGAAATTGGAGAGATGGTCATGCTTAAAGTTGCACCTTGGAAAGGCGTTGTTCGATTTGGTAAACGAGGAAAATTAAATCCAAGGTATATTGGACCATTCAAGATTATTGATCGTGTCGGACCAGTAGCTTACCGACTAGAGTTACCTCAACAACTCGCGGCTGTACATAACACTTTCCACGTCTCGAATTTAAAGAAATGTTTTGCTAAAGAAGATCTCACTATTCCGTTAGATGAAATCCAAATCAACGAAAAACTTCAATTCATCGAAGAACCCGTCGAAATAATGGATCGTGAGGTTAAAAGACTTAAGCAAAACAAGATACCAATTGTTAAGGTTCGATGGAATGCTCGTAGAGGACCCGAGTTCACCTGGGAGCGTGAAGATCAGATGAAGAAGAAATACCCGCATCTATTTCCAGAAGATTCGTCAACACCTTCAACAACTTAAAATTTCGGGACGAAATTTATTTAACGGGTAGGTACTGTAGTGACCCGAACTTTTCCATGTTTATATATATTAATTGAGATTGATATTTACATGATTAAATGTTTCCAACATGTTAAGCAATCAAACTTGTTAAGACTTGATTAATTGAAATATGTTTCATATAGACAATTGACCACCCAAGTTGACCGGTGATTCACGAACGTTAAAACTTGTAAAAACTATATGATGACATATATATGGATATATATATAGTTAACATGATACTATGATAAGTAAACATATCATTAAGTATATTAACAATGAACTACATATGTAAAAACAAGACTACTAACTTAATGATTTTTAAACGAGACATATATGTAACGATTATCGTTGTAAAGACATTTAATGTATATATATCATAGTAAGAGATATTCATACATGATAATATCATGATAATATAATAATTTAAAATCTCATTTGATATTATAAACATTGGGTTAACAACATTTAACAAGATCGTTAACCTAAAGGTTTCAAAACAACACTTACATGTAACGACTAACGATGACTTAACGACTCAGTTAAAATGTATATACATGTAGTGTTTTAATATGTATTTATACACTTTTTAAAGACTTAAATACACTTATCAAAATACTTCTACTTAACAAAAATGCTTACAATTACATCCTCGTTCAGTTTCATCGACAATTCTACTCGTATGCACCCGTATTCGTACTCGTACAATACACAGCTTTTAGATGTATGTACTATTGGTATATACACTTCAATGATCAGCTCTTAGCAGCCCATGTGAGTCACCTAACACATGTGGGAACCATCATTTGGCAACTAGCATGAAATATCTCATAAAATTACAAAAATATGAGTAATCATTCATGACTTATTTACATGAAAACAAAATTACATATCCTTTATATCTAATCCATACACCAACGACCAAAAACACCTACAAACACTTTCATTCTTCAATTTTCTTCATCTAATTGATCTCTCTCAAGTTCTATCTTCAAGTTCTAAGTGTTCTTCATAAATTCCAAAAGTTCTAGTTTCATAAAATCAAGAATACTTTCAAGTTTGCTAGCTCACTTCCAATCTTATAAGGTGATCATCCAACCTCAAGAAATCTTTGTTTCTTACAGTAGGTTATCATTCTAATATAAGGTAATAATCATATTCAAACTTTGGTTCAATTTCTATAACTATAACAATCTTATTTCAAGTGATGATCTTACTTGAACTTGTTTTCGTGTCATGATTCTGCTTCAAGAACTTCGAGCCATCCAAGGATCCATTGAAGCTAGATCCATTTTTCTCTTTTCCAGTAGGTTTATCCAAGGAAATTAAGGTAGTAATGATGTTCATAACATCATTCAATTCATACATATAAAGCTATCTTATTCGAAGGTTTAAACTTGTAATCACTAGAACATAGTTTAGTTAATTCTAAACTTGTTCGCAAACAAAAGTTAATCCTTCTAACTTGACTTTTAAAATCAACTAAACACATGTTCTATATCTATATGATATGCTAACTTAATGATTTAAAACCTGGAAACACGAAAAACACCGTAAAACCGGATTTACGCCGTCGTAGTAACACCGCGGGCTGTTTTGGGTTAGTTAATTAAAAACTATGATAAACTTTGATTTAAAAGTTGTTATTCTGAGAAAATGATTTTTATTATGAACATGAAACTATATCCAAAAATTATGGTTAAACTCAAAGTGGAAGTATGTTTTCTAAAATGGTCATCTAGACGTCGTTCTTTCGACTGAAATGACTACCTTTACAAAAACGACTTGTAACTTATTTTTCCGACTATAAACCTATACTTTTTATGTTTAGATTCATAAAATAGAGTTCAATATGAAACCATAGCAATTTGATTCACTCAAAACGGATTTAAAATGAAGAAGTTATGGGTAAAACAAGATTGGATAATTTTTCTCATTTTAGCTACGTGAAAATTGGTAACAAATCTATTCCAACCATAACTTAATCAACTTGTATTGTATATTATGTAATCTTGAGATACCATAGACACGTATACAATGTTTCGACCTATCATGTCGACACATCTATATATATTTCGGAACAACCATAGACACTCTATATGTGAATGTTGGAGTTAGCTATACAGGGTTGAGGTTGATTCCAAAATATATATAGTTTGAGTTGTGATCAATACTGAGATACGTATACACTGGGTCGTGGATTGATTCAAGATAATATTTATCGATTTATTTCTGTACATCTAACTGTGGACAACTAGTTATAGGTTACTAACGAGGACAGCTGACTTAATAAACTTAAAACATCAAAATATATTAAAAGTGTTGTAAATATATTTTGAACATACTTTAATATATATGTATATATTGTTATAGGTTCGTGAATCAACAGTGGCCAAGTCTTACTTCCCGACGAAGTAAAAATCTGTGAAAGTGAGTTATAGTCCCACTTTTAAAATCTAATATTTTTGGGATGAGAATACATGCAGGTTTTATAAATGATTTACAAAATAGACACAAGTATGTGAAACTACATTCTATGGTTGAATTATCGAAATCGAATATGCCCCTTTTTATTAAGTCTGGTAATCTAAGAATTAGGGAACAGACACCCTAATTGACGCGAATCCTAAAGATAGATCTATTGGGCCTAACAAACCCCATCCAAAGTACCGGATGCTTCAGTACTTCGAAATTTATATCATATCCGAAGGGTGTCCCGGAATGATGGGGATATTCTTATATATGCATCTTGTTAATGTCGGTTACCAGGTGTTCACCATATGAATGCTTTTTATCTCTATGTATGGGATGTGTATTGAAATATGAAATCTTGTGGTCTATTGTTACGATTTGATATATATAGGTTAAACCTATAACTCACCAACATTTTTGTTGACGTTTAAAGCATGTTTATTCTCAGGTGAATATTAAGAGCTTCCGCTGTTGCATACTAAAATAAGGACAAGATTTGGAGTCCATGTTTGTATGATATTGTATAAAAACTGCATTCAAGAAACTGATTTCGATGTAACATATTTGTATTGTAAACCATTATGTAATGGTCGTGTGTAAACAGGATATTTTAGATTATCATTATTTGATAATCTACGTAAAGCTTTTTAAACCTTTATTTATGAAATAAAGGTTATGGTTTGTTTTAAAAATGAATGCAGTCTTTGAAAAACGTCTCATATAGAGGTCAAAACCTCGCAACGAAATCAATTAATATGGAACGTTTTTAATCAATAAGAACGGGACATTTCAATATGCTCTCTAGGTTGAGATCTACGGTTATTTTGCATTCCGAGTTTCGGTCACATTTCGGTGAATGACCTTATGTGCTGCTAAGGTGAGTTTCATTTGCTCCCTTTTTAATTGCTTTTGCAATCTATATTTTTAGGCTGAAAATATATGCACTTTATTTTAAACGCAATGGATACAAGTACATACTAAATTCTACATCGAGTTTAAAACGAAAATCCCTTAGCTTTGGTAACTAGTAACTGCTTGTTATAAGAACTGGTGGGCGCGAATAGTGGTATATGGATCCATAGGGCTTGACATCCCCGTCTGTTCCAGGTATAGAAACCCTAGCCTGAACTATAAAACAGACGTATGCTATTTGAGTTTAGTACACGTTGGTTTGCATGTATTGTACATGTTGGTTGCATGTATGTTAAAACAGGGGTACTTATTATAACGTTAAAGTTTAGTTACCAGAGTGCTCAATTTCATAGAATATTTTGATAAACGTTTTGGATGAAACAACTAAAATCTTGTGATCCACCTTTATATACAGATTATGCGCAACATTAAAACTATGAACTCACCAACTTTTGTGTTGACACTTTTAAGCATGTTTATTCTCAGGTTCTTAGAAGTCTTCCGCTGTTTGCTTATACGTTATGCAATCTATGTGCATGGAGTCATACATGCTTTATTCGAGAAAACTTTGCATTCACAAAATCATCACCATGTATCTTATTTGACTGTATTGTCAACGGATGTATTGTTAGAAACTATTATATACGATGATTGTCTATAGTTAGAAATCATCAGACGTCAAAAACCTTGGATTTATATATTCATTTATGGTGTACCTTTTTAAAAGAATGCAATGTTTACAAAACGTATCATATATAGGTCAAAACCTCACTATGAAATCAATGAATGATGTATTCGTCCAAATGGATTTGGACGGGTCATCACAGTTGGTATCAGAGCTTGAGGTCATAGGGAACCAGAATTTACATTAGTGTATTTAACTCGTAATTGTTAGGATACATTAGTGAGTCTGGACTATGACCGTATCTGTTTTTACTGAGTTTTTTTTACCATTTATTGTCGAAAATTACTTGTTTATCATTCCTAAGTCTAGACATGTCTTACTGCATTTACTGCATAGATAGTGTATTGACAAAATTCATATCTTAGCGTATCTGTTACTTTAAACTTTTCCTGACATCTTCCGAAAATTTCTCCGTAATTTATGGGATTTCGGTATTATATATACATATGTAAATTATGTATTGAAGAATACCAAATCTAAGTCCTATAATCTATTTAACATCAAAAATCATTTCCCTGATTACACAAAATGGATCCTGTATCTAGTTCAAATTCCTTAAACTCCGACAGCTATTCCGATATGGATATTCACCTGAACTCCGAAGACAGTGTAACTGGAATGGATCAACCAATCAACCATCACCTATTCTGGATGAATTGGGGATGGGTTCGTAGCCTACTTAGTCATTGGAGACAAGAAGAAGGTAATCCCTTCCATCCACCACATTCCCCTCTTGGCGAAGAACCTGAAGCACTTACCGGCGAATCTGTTCGTAATACCATTTTCTCTCTCATCTCCAGAGTATCTCGTCATGATTATATACTCTCTCTAATTCTGGATCTTATTCATCCGCTCGTCCGAACCGCCAATCATCCTGGTGTAGTAGAAGAAGTCAACGAGCTTCGCGCTCGGGTAGTGGCTTTGAAGAATATAGTGCAAAGATTACAAGCACCAGCAGCATCACCGGCATCAACAGTACCACCATCATCAACACCAAAGTATCACTACCACCACCAACAACAACATCCGCATCCCACACCTCAACATCACAATCTGTACCTCGAACATCAATGTCATACGCACCATAGATACCAAGGAATACCAACAATAATAAACGATGAAGTATTGATTCATAACTTGATCGAAGAAATATTCTGCAGAGAATATGTAGTTTCTTAAAGTTTTAGAGATTACTTATTCTAGTTCTAATTGTAAACCAGATGAGTGAGCGAATAGAAATGATGAAATAAAACCCTGATCGGAATGGTGCACGATTTACAAGCTAGATCTGTTTTACCAGCAGCATCAACAGTACCGTTAGCATCACCAGCACCGTCAGTATCGTCAGCATCAACAGCATCTACAACATCACAATCTCCGCCAGACCCATAATCATCGCAAACATCATCACTAATCAACAACGCGTATATCGTATCAACGATTTATGAAGTATTAACTCATTCCCTCTGAAGAAATTATATGTATATTTTATATATATATGAATTTTGAGATCAAAATAAATCTTTTCGTACTAAGCTATTACGTATGAATCTTAACTACTCGGTTAGTTCATGTTATTAATATGCTATGATGTACATCCTTCGTTAATGACTTAACAATCGTTAACTATAATCTCTGCTTCGACTTAATAGATTCCATTTCATAATAAATCAAGTGTATTATTCAAATACATGTTTGATTTTACATTTTCATTTTCGATGTACTTGAAACTTTCTAGAAAACATCATTCGTACCTTGCGAAGTTAGCAAGAGTTCCATGAGCACCAACATGATTCACTGAGGAAATATCCATAAAACTGAATAACGAAGTATTGATTACATTAGTGAAATAATCCACGAAGATTATGAAATCTTTAATGTTTTAGAGATTATTCATTTCTAATCTAGCCAAAAATCAAATGAGCTTAATATGATATTAACTCATTAAATCTGTATTACATCTGAAGAAAATATACATACATATATTTTCATAAAGACTGTAATAAGATTTTCTTGGTCAAACTATTACCTGTGAAACTTTTAACGAGTAGGTAATACCCGAAAGATATATAAATTCACAATTAATATGTTACATTCTTCGATTCTGATTCAGCAAATCATCAACTATACTCACTACTTTCACAACGATATACATTCTTTCCTAGAAATCAATACAACCATTCGCATCCAAATTTGATTACATATTCTGATTTTAAAAAATCAGAATCCAAGCCAAGATTTAACAGAAAATATCACTATTAGATTCTTACATCTTTCAAATGCCATACTTTGAATTCAAAACTGTACTAGAACATCATATGTATACATATAACATTCATCTCTTAGAATTATGAGCTTTCATTCTGAAAATCTGAAAAGTAACCAGTCTACGAATCAATACTCTGAATGTTGAAAAAGCTGATGAAGCAGCAAAAACTGTAAACGACCTTAACAGTCAAAAGTTTGACGATAAAGAATAGCGTGTTGGCAAAGCTCAGAAAAAGAGAAAATTTGGTACTGAAAAACGAATTGAGCAAACCATTAAGGAGGCTGTGAACAAATCATAAAGACTAAACCTGCCTTCAAAGAATCCAAATGATTCAGTATCTGCTGAAGTCATTAACGAATACCTTGCTCCTGACTCTAAACCTTTACTGACAAATCTTCTTCATCATCCATCGATATTAGAAATTCTAAGATATCATTGTATCTTTCTTTATAAATATCCTCGATATTTCTGAAGATATTTTCATAACTATTCTTATCTGAAATCATTTATCTCTTCGCGATATCAGTGTTACATCAGAAAGGAAACTGTTTTAGTTTCTAAATTCTGAAAATTTTGAACTTAAATTATGAATGTTATTGAAGTAGTGTGTAACGATTACTTGAAAAAAAAATATGTTGATATATTATATATATGGTTAGGTTCGTGATATCTATCGGAGACCAAGTCGAATTAAATACCTTCAAGGCAAAAGTGAGTATATAGTCCCACTTTTAAACTCTAAATATTTCGGGATGAGAATACATGCATTTTATAATTTACATTATAGACACAAGTGATTAAAAATATACATTCTACGTTGAGTTGTACCACTGGCATATCCCCCTGTAACTTGGTAACTACTATTTACATGGTATTGTAAACGCGAATCCTGTTGATAGATCTATCGGGCCTGACAACCCCAATCGGACTGGACGACCAGTATTCAACGGTTGTACAGTACTTCATTTCGGTAACTACACTTGGTACGGTGTAGTAAGATTTCATAATAAAGGGAATATGTGACGTTGATTAAATGTTAAGTATGGTTATCAAGTGCTCAACAACTTAGAATATTTTTATTAAAACGTTTATATATAAAATCTTGTGGTCTATATTTATAATGCTGCCGGCATTAAACCTATATCTCACTAACTTTATGTTAACGTTTTAAGCATGTTTATTCTCAGGTGATAACTAAAAGCTTCCGCTGCAACATGTTGAATTTAAGCAAGATCTTGAGTATGCATATTTGTGTCAAAAATAAAACTGCATATCGGAGAATTTGTAATGTAAAATACGTTGGAAATCGTGTTGTTATCATCACATGTAAAGTTTGTAAGGCTAAGATTATCGCTAAACGATAATCATTATTATGTTGTTTAAACCCTGTATTAGTAATAAAAGCTATGGTTTGTATTGTAAAAACGAATGCAGTTTTTGAAAAACGTCGCATATAGAGGTCAATACCTCGCGATGAAATCATATGTTATTGTATTCGTCCTTATGGTTAAGGTCGAGTTATGACATGTTATAGGTTATAAGTATATACATCAAAGAATGTTACGTATAGTTATCGTTTTGAAAACTTAAGTTAGTAGTTTCAAAATATACTTATAACCTATAATGCTTATACATGTATCGTATATATAATGTATTTAATCACTTTTTAAGGACTTAAATACATAAAAAAAATATAAGTATATTCACAAAAGATAGCTATATTTTAATTCTCATTCCGTTTCCTCAAGATTTCTATACGTATATATAGGGTATATATGTACCCGTATCATACCCAGCTTCTATACGTATTTACTATTGGTATATACACATCAAATCAACATTATTACTGCCCTAGATATGAGGTAACTAGGATTTGTCAAGTAGCATGAATTATTAGTAAGAAAACAAAATTAGGAATCCTTTTCTTTCTTTATAAACTAAAACCGTTTTTATGAATGAACACCATTTCTTCACTCCATTTTCTCATACCTACACCCTCATTTCTCTCTCAAAATACTCCTAACTTCATACTTGATCATCTTCAAGCATTTTCCCCATCATTTAGCTTCAATTACAAGCTTTAAACACCATAAGAAAACTCTTTCAAGAACATATCAAAATAACCACCCATTTGAAGAAGTATACTTCCAACCTTTTGATCTAACTCCACCACTCTTTGATTCCAAGATTTTTTCTTATCTCTTACAGTAACTTTGTCCAAGTAACTTAAGGTAGTAACCTTGTTCATAATCTTGTTCGATTCATAATTATATAGCTATCTTATTTTATGTTGTAAAATTTTAACAACAAGAACATAGTTTGAATGATTTCAAATTTGTTTGCAAACTAAATAGATCCTTCTAACTTAACTTTTAAAACACTTCAAGACCTGTAATATATCATAATGATATGCTAACTTAACAAGATATAACTTGGTTTTACAAAGAACACCTTAAAAACTGAATCTACGTCGTCGGAGTGCAACCGGGGGCTGTTTTGGGTTGGATAATTAAAAACCATCTTGAACTTTGAATTGGAAGTTCATGTTCTGGAAAAATGATATTTCTTATGAATATGTTAACACATAAAAATTTCATGATTTAACTCAAACTGTAAGTATTTTTAGAAAAATGATCATTAAATGTTGTTTTTATGGTGGAAAATGATCACTTTCATAAGTTTCACCAAAGTTTGACCTATAACCTGTGATTTTGAGTACAAACTAAGGTATTTTCAGTTCATATTCTTAAAATTTGACTCGATCCAAGGAAGTGGCAAGTTGAACCAACAAAAACGGAGTTGTAATGAAGAAACTACGACTAAAACAAGATTGGGTATCCGAAGCTAGTTTAGCTACGAAAATATTTGGAGAAAAAGTAAATTAATCATATCTTTCCTAATTAATATGATATTTTATATATAATTACTTATGATTTGATTTTATATATTTCAGGACCACCCGTAAACAACACGAGAAGATTAATTATAAGACCTCATGATTGTACGCAACACGTCATTTGACAACACGGTACTTTATGTACGCAACACGTCATTTGACAACATGGAACCATGGGTCGAGATTAATTCTGATCAATACGAATACGATGGGGTCTTTATTTATTTTATTGAGCAACTAATTGTGGACCACTAACATCGGACTGCTAACTACGGACTAAGAATATATTAAATAGTGTTGGGAACTGAAGCATGAGTTAGTATAATATAATGACACTTGATCAACGTGGTTATATTACAGTAAGTCATGCTAAGTTTCTAATGGAACTTGATAAAGGTTCACAGATCATACCCTCATCATGAACCATGTTACATAACTCTTTCATTCTATTTTACCTCTAAACATATCAAGAAACTATTTTCTTGATGATTCGGCCTTTTTTGAATATTCTGGTAATTTGACAAATCAAATCGTGCTATTACTTTTCCTTTCTGCTTTGTATATTATAATCATTCGAAACTCCATACCTACAAATCCTGGACCATTATTCGCTTGACTTGAAGTCGGGAAGAAGAAAACAAAAGCATGAAGCTCCGAAATAGAAATGGGAGTATAAATCGCAGCAAATAGGAGAGAGCATTAACTGTGGATGTCAATAATTATAGAAAGACAGAAGCAGGGACTCCGAAAAATAAGGAAAGATATAAAGTCCGACGACAACACATAAATTACAAACCGTGTATATCAATAAGTATTGCAACGTAAAGACACGGGAGAACTAAAAACACTATAAAGCCAAGAGTATAGTAAAAGTGAATAGATTCCTCCGGCGGCAGATGAAAAAGAAGAATGATAGATATGAAAGTTAGGAGTATATCAAGAACCGGAACTGGATGGAGCATATTGATGAATACTTTAAAGTATGAGTTGAGGGAGGAAGAATAGAAGGTGAGCTGTGGAAATAAAGAAACGAAGGGAGTGGATTTATAGCGAAAAATCTGACAGAGCAATCGTGATAGGTTATCGCATTTAATCAAAGAAGATCCTAATTTCCTTAATTATCGAAGACTCAAATCTTATTACGAAGATTTTCTCTAAATCCCTTGAACTCCGAAAATCAATCCTATCTACGTCAAAAGATATGACGAATCTACATTTATTCATTTCACTCTTTTGTGATAACTTCACTCGTACTCTTCACAAAATCGAATTGTTTTATCTATATTACTCAATGATGATAAAACTCTAATTTTCAGCTCGTATGCGTCATGAAAACATACTTATTATCAGCCATGACCATCCCAATCAAATTTCGGGACGAAATTTCTTTAACGGGTAGGTACTGTGACAACCCGAAAATTTCCGACCAAATTTAAACTTAATCTTTATATGTTTCCGACACGATAAGCAAAGTCTGTAATATTGATTCTCAAACGTTTTGAACTAATGTTATATATTCAGTTAACCTTTGACTATTAACCGACGATTCACGAACATTCACTTGTAAATATATATATATATATATATATATATATATATATATATATATATATATATATATATATATATATATATATATATATATATATATATATATATATACACACAATAAGTTGGAATATTAATTATTCATAAATAACTTGCAATGTGTATTTAAAAACTGATTTATGTATATTAA
Source organism: Rutidosis leptorrhynchoides (assembly GCF_046630445.1). Classification (NCBI taxonomy): domain Eukaryota; kingdom Viridiplantae; phylum Streptophyta; class Magnoliopsida; order Asterales; family Asteraceae; genus Rutidosis; species Rutidosis leptorrhynchoides. The sequence goes on from NC_092333.1 coordinate 27,474,738, forward strand.
ATTAAGATATATACATATATATAATTTCAAGTTATTTAGTAAAAGATAGTAACATTCGTTTATTGATTCGATTGATATTTAGATAAGTTAACTAAAATGTTTAAGATGAACAAGTAAAACACTAATTTACTATAGTATTTTCGAATTGCTACAGTACCCGAAAAGCTACAATGTTTTCGAAAATCACTATTTGCTACAGTAAAAATCATTTTGCTACAGTGTTTTCGAAAATCACTATTTGCTACAGTACACTATTTGCTACAGTAAAACTATTTGCTACAGTGAAAAATATGTCGACAAACAAGAAAACAAAACATATTGGGTGCGTACCAGCTGGCCATGCGATCGCATGGCAAATGGACATGACACCCATGCGATAGCATGGGGATCAATCTCAGCAAATATCTATAAAGCTCGTACATTTCTGCTTCGACACACACACACACATAAATTACTTACTCTGTATTATATTTATATTTATATTATTATTATTATTAAGATTAATATTATTATTAATCTTATTATTATTATTAGTAGTATTAATATTATTATTATTAGTATTATACATAAAATACTACGACGAAGTACTGCTCAAATGATTTCAAACCGAGTTTTCAAATGAGTCAAAGCTAAGGAAACTATGGGTTATAGCTATGGAGGTTATGGGTAATGTTCATGGGTATTGTTCGCAAGTCAAACCTAGTGTTTATCATCTCCGTTGCGTCTACGTCCTTTCCTGCAATATTGAATCTCAATATTGATACGTGAATATTCATATATCAACTTTTATATATTAATAGTGTATCCCTGACCTGTGCTCGAGTATATATGTTTATGCATGCTTGAATGCTTTAATTTTGTCGTTAGATAGTTTATGATGAATCACGAATTTGATACATATGCTACTGATATAAAGTATATGATATGCATGTTTTTGGAAAGCTGAAGAAAAATTATTAACTTTTCATTTAGAAATTGCGTGATTTCGATGAATGGATTAAAAGATATGGTCAACTGAATTATGATTAACATTAATTGAAATTGCTTTTGAATCTGCAATTGATATTTAAACAACTTGTTTATAAGATTGATAAATTGGATTTTTAAATATTACTAATCGAGTAAATAAATTTTTATATAAGGCACGTCTCGTCTTGTTGAACAATTGTCAAAGTTGACTGTCTTATCATGTTTTAAAGCTTTATAAACACTACAATCTGATTTTACAAATATTGGAAAACTATGTGAAATAATAAAATATTTTCGATTGCCATAATAATTCAAATATAATATAGCTCCTAAAATAAATAATATTTTGAGTTTGATAAACTATAAATTCGTTCAATTATCAAGACTTATATTATGTTAATAAACATGTATAGATTTGAAGATCATATTGGGTCAGGTTGACTTTTGAGATAACTTTTGTTAAGTTTTGCATGTCGGTCTCGAGCATTAGGATTGTGATACACTATGACCTGACCAAGCTTGTTAGACATGTATTGACCAACATATGCTCTCTAGGTTGAGATCTACGGTTATTTTGCATTCCGAGTATCGGTCACATTTCGTTGAATGACCTTATGTACTGCTAAGGTGAGTTTCATTTGCTCCCTTTTTAATTCCTTTTGCAATCTATATTTTTGGACTGAGAATATATGCACTTTATTTTAAACGCAATGGATACAAGTACATACTAAATTCTACACCGAGTTTGAACCGAAAATCCCTTAGCTTTGGTAACTAGTAACTGTCGGTTATAAGAACTGGTGGGCGCGAATAGTGGTATATGGATCCATAGGGCTTGACATCCCCGTCTGTTCTAGGTATAGAAACTCGGCCTGAACTATAAAACAGACGTATGTTATTTGAGTTTGATACATGTTGGTTTGCGTATATTGTACATGTTGGTTGCATGTATGTTAAAACAGGGGTACTTATTATAACGTCAAAGTTTAGTTACCAGAGTGCTCAATTTCATAGAATATTTTGATAAACGTTTTGGATGAAACAACTGAAATCTTGTGATCCACCTTTATATACAGATTATGCGCAACATTAAAACAATGAACTCACCAACCTCTGTGTTGACACTTTTAAGCATGTTTATTCTCAGGTTCCTAGAAGTCTTCCGCTGTTTTCTTATACGTTATATAAGCTATGTGCATGGAGTCATACATGCTTTATTCGAGAAAACTTTGCATTCACAAAATCATCACTACGTATCTTATTTGACTGTATTGTCAACGGATGTATTGTTAGAAACTATTATATACGATGATTGTCTATACGTAGAAATCATCAGACGTCGAAAACCTTGGATTTATATATTCATTTATGGTGTACCTTTTTAAAAGAATGCAATGTTTACAAAACGTATCATATAGAGGTCAAAACCTCACTATGAAATCAATGAATGATGTATTCGTCCAAATGGATTTGGACGGGTCATCACAGGTATGCCGCCTTATGAAATGTTGTATGGCCGCAAATGTAGAACACTGACTAGTTGGTTAGAAGCCGGAGATAAACAGTTTTCAGGTCCAGAATTAGTTCAGATAACAGCAGACAAAGTAGCGATAGCGCGCGAAAAGTTGAAAGCAGCACGTGACAGACAGAAAATGTAAGCCGATCCACGTAGACGTCTGGTAAACTTTGAGGTAGGTGATCATGTTTACTTGAAAGTATCACCGTGGAAGGGTGTTATCAGGTTTGGTAAGAGGGGAAAGTTAGCTCCGAGATACATTGGGCCGTTCAAGATTATTCAGGGGGTCAATGATCAGACGGTTGTATTAGAGCTCCCGACAGAGTTAGCAGGAATTCATAACACTTTCAATGTATGTTACCTTAAGAAGTGTAAGGTTGATGATGAGACGTAACTGGTTCCGTTAAATGATTTGAGGGTGGACCTGAATCAAAAGTTAGTTGAAGAACCGGTAAGAATTGTCGATAAAAAGGTGACCAAGCTAAGAAAGAAGGAGATCCATATGGTGCTTGTTGAGTGGAAGCATAGTTTAGGATCGAACCTTACGTGGGAGATCGAAGAGCCGATGAAGGCTCGTTATCCACGACTGTTTGACCTTGACCAGATTCCGAGGACAGAATCTCTTTAGGGGGGTGGATTTGTAACATCCTCAGATCGGGCATAGACGTAAGATGACTACTTTGCCCTTAGGCATATTTGTGCCATTATTTATGCCTTTATTTTTTTTATTTTGGTAATGTTATTTTATTATTTAGTTAAGACCAGTTTGTGGTAAGGGTCACAGAACATGTTCATTTATTTAATTTGGACTCCGTTAGAGTAGTCAATTAAGTACGAAAGTTATCAGATAACTTGTAAATACCCGTGTGTCATGGGGTATTGTGTTTTAACACAATTAAGTGTAGTGTGCAGCCATTATCCTCTTATTTCTCCACTTATATAGAAAATTCCCCAAAACAACCCGTACTCACTTCTTCCTCATCCATCAAACCCTAGATTTTCAATTGGTGTTCTAGAGTTCAAATCTTTTGTATTATCTTGTTCTTTACGATTTACTGAATCTATTGAGGTAAGAATCAATGTGTTTCAAGCTTTAATCTTTGAGAAAATGAAGTTTTTGTGTGAAGTTTATTAAAAGTGCAATTTGAGTCAAAATGGTGGATTTTGATGTTGTTTGTGTCAAAATCTTGTGGGTTTTGTAACAGACTGAAACCCGGGCTAGTTGTAAGTTGCCTATTTTGCCCTTAGAGTTTGTGCTTAGTCTTAAGTGCTTTTATTTTTATTATTTTATTAGTGTTTTATTATAATTGTGTTGTGACCAGTTTGGGACAAGGGTCCCAGAACAGGTTTGTTTATTTTATTTGGACCTCGTTTGGGTTACCTAATCTTGTGCCATAGATATTAGATAACTGATAAATACCCGTGTGTTGTGAGGTATGGGTTTTAACCCCACTTAAGTGACTATGCCAGCTGATTCTTCTCATTTCTTCCTTCCAGACACTTCTCACACACACACTTGTACCTAACCATCTCAAACCCTAATCTCCAAATCTTATTATTGATCCTTGTTTTTGTTGGAAATCAGTAGCAAGTGATTTCTTGAGTCTAAACAAGGTGAGAATCGTTTGATTTCGTGTTCAAATCTTTGTTAATTTTGGGTTTTTGGTTAGTTTTTGCTAAAATGGGTTTTTATGTTAAATTGGTATAAATTGATGTTTTTTGGACTCAAAAGTTGTGGGTTTATGTTTCTAAATATTTAGTGTAAAAGATGTAACCAGTTTCAGGGTCAAAAAATGAGTCCAAAGTCGAGATTTGGTGATTTTGGGTTGAAACCCGTCACTTTGCTGCTGTTACAGCTGATGAACTACCTTCGGCCGATGGTCGTTGACCATCGACCGATGGTGAGGGTCGATCGGCTGGTGGACAAGACCATCGACCGATGGTATAAGACTTCTGACCAGCTGATGTAATTTTGACGATCGACCGATTGGGAGAGACGATCGGCCGATGGATGGGACCATCGACCGATGGTCTTAGGCAGTGAAATTTTTACTAAGTGTTGATTTATAGCCGTTATGCTGTCCGTGTATTTTTAAGATTTTCAGGATGTAAATTTTGAAAATGCACAAGTGTTAAGCATGAAATTTTTAGCGGACGCATTGTTTTTTACTAATTTGCTATAATTCGCTGTCAGTGTGTCTAATCTTGATGGGAACACTATTCTAACTTGGTTTTTGCTGTTCTCAGGAGATAAGGACAAGGAGGAACCTCAGAAATAATAATTAAGCAGTTGCTGGTAATTGATGAGTGGATCTATCTCCGGATAGAGTTTAAGTAGCATATAATGCTACTGTGGTTGACTCTTTTACCATGCATAGTGTATGGATTGCCATGATAGAATATTATTATTTGCCTGATGTTGTATGTGAATTATGTGTACACTGTGTGAATGGCACCAGTCGGGCCTAGGGAGACTGGGGACTCGAGACCGTGCCTAGGAGAGGTTAGAGTCCATATGAGGTCAACCGTGCCTAGGGGAGGTTGGGTCCATAGGCTACTAATTGTGGAGTATAGTGTGAACGATGCACCCCCTGCATCTGGATAACTATACTGCGAATTGAGTAGGAGGGACTATCGGTAGACTCAGGCCCGATCAGCTGAGAGTCGTGTGCTCGTACAAGCCACCGATCCTCGTATTGTCTTATTGTATACTAGTTGGTAGTTAGCATGTATTGTTGTTAGTATATAGCTTGTGAGTGGCTTAAGCTATATCTGTTAGATAGATTCCATTCACTTAGCAGTGCGCTAATCCCCCACATATTTCCCCCTTGCAGGTTTAGGTACTGCCAGTTGGGATGGGTGCTATTGCAGAAGACATGTTTGACAACCCTACTCTGATGTGGACTTTTGTTTAAATCATGTTTTGTAATAATGTAACACCGTTGTGTAAACTTAAACTAAATTACTCAAATTAATGTAATGACGTGACTTATAGTGTGTTCGTTAATAAAGTCTTCTGCTGTGTGTTTAAAAAAAATGACCGGTGTTACAAGTTGGTATCAGAGCATGGTTTGGCAGCAAGTACGTGCACGTATTTTGTTCCCAAACCCTGAGGCAAGTCAAATATGTCTGTGGGAGTGGGGGCTAAGTGAAAATAGGATATACGTGTGTTAGTTGTGATTGAACTAACTGTTATCCACTAAGCTTTTGTGTGAGCTGTTTTGTAGCACATGTATGGCTGATAGAAACGCAACTGGCCCATCCAACCCCGGAACATTCAGAGCACCAGAAGAGGGTGTTGAGTCTGATGATGATCAGAATAGTTACATCCTTCAGTTAGAAAGCAAGCTAAAAGAGGCTGAAGACAAGATTAATGAGCTTGAATTAGCGAGGCATTCTGGGAATGATGATACACCACCTGGATTCCCAACCGCGTAATCCCAAACGATACCTATTGTGCACCATAACTAGTTTCAGAATCAAATACCTAACCAATACTATATGCCACCGCAAAACACTTTTACTTACCAAAATCCCATGATGATGAACCCATACCAAATGCAAATGTTTCATCAACCTTACATGCAACCACCCAAAAGATTTACTTATAAGAACTTCCGTGATTGTAAACCCTCCGAGTTTTCTGGAAGTACTGATCCGACTGTAACTCTTAATTGGTTGCGAGAAATTGAAAGGGTATTTGAAGCGTGTCAGTGTGAACCTGAGCTAAAAGTAACGTATGCTAGTCGAATGTTGAAAGGTAGAACTATGATTTGGTGGGATTCTTTGATTTCAAGTATACCAAAAGAGCAAGTGAGTATGATCACGTGGGAGCAGTTTTATGGGAAGGTGTGTGAACAGGATTGTAATCCGTTTGAGATGAACCGAATCAAGACTGAGTTTCTTGAAATGAAGATGACACCTCAAATGACGATTGATGAGGTAGTAGAGAAGTATATGGATAAACTGAGGTTTGTACAACAATGGGTGAAAGACGAAGCGTCTCGTATCCAACATTTTGTTAATATCATTTTGCCAGAGTACCGAACTTTTGTTAGAACAGCTACATCGTTGTCTCAAGCTGTTGTGATGGCTAAGATGGTAGAAAGTGATGTTCAGGCCGCCAGAAACAGAATGTTTGGTAATGTGCTACAACAAGGTGGGCAAGTATCTGGTCAATCAGGATCTAAATCCAAGAAGTCTAGTGGGTTTAAATCGAAGGGTAAAAGTGGTCAGAGTAGTTCTGGGTCTGGATCAGGTAAAGGGAATTGGTGTCACACGTGTCGATCTTCTCATAGTGGTCAGTGTTCTGAGGCTACCAGAAGATGTTTAAAGTGTGGTGTTGTTGGGCATGAGTCTTCAGCATGTCCATATTCGAATAGTGTGTGTTGGAGTTGTCACAAACCAGGGCACCGTGCAGTTAGTTATCCGTCGAAGAGTGGTAGTTCTGGGGCAGGGTCAGGGGCGCGTTAGGCATCAGTCGTAGGGTCAACTGCCTCGAGTGGGCAAAAGAGGAAGAACCCTCCAACAGCAGAGGCTAGAGCTTTTCAGATGTCGGTTGAGAATGCTGTGGCAACCGACGAAGTGATCACCGGTATGTTTCTAATCAACTCAATACCTGCTCACGTATTGTTTGATTGCGGGGCCAATAAGTGTTTTATGTCCCTAGATTTCTGTGCTAAGTTGAAATTACCAGTTACTATGTTACCCAAGCCGGTTAGTGTAGAAGTAGCCGATGGTAAGACTACACCCGTCACAACATATGTGTCTGGGGTTTATATAGAGATCGAAGGGAAGTCTTTCCCGGTGACTTGTTTAGTGTTACCTATTCCTAGCTTTTATGTAGTATTAGGAATGGATTGGTTGAGCTCGCTTAGGGCTAATATTAAGTGTGATAGGAAAATGATTACCTTTCGTTCGACCGATGGAACCCATGTTGTGGCCCGAGGGGAGCGGGGCGGGTATAATTTTCTATTGATAACCATGATGAAAGCGAAAAAGTCGATGGCAAAGGGTTGTGAATCATTTCTTGCATATGTGATTGATGCGAAGAAAGAAAAGAAAACATTGGCCGATATTCCGGTAGTATCAGAATTTTCCGAAGTGTTCCTAGATGAGTTACCAGGTTTGCCGCCGGTAAGGGAAGTCGAATATAAGATTGAGTTAGTTTCTAGAACAACTCCAGTTGCAAAAGCTCCATACTGATTAGCGCCGTCTGAAATCTGTGAAATGATGTCACAGATTCAAGAGTTATTAGATCGTGGGTTTATCCGACCGAGTTCTTCACCTTGGGGTGCTCCGGTATTGTTTGTTAAAAAGAAAGATGGGTCAATGCGTATATGTATTGATTATCGTGAATTGAACAAAAGAACAGTAAAGAATAAGTATCCGTTACCTAGAATAGACGATTTGTTCGATCAGTTACAGGGTGCTTCATTCTTTTCTAAGATAGACTTACGATCCGGGTATCATCAAGTTCGTGTTGCTGAATCGGATATACCGAAAACAGCGTTCAGAATAAGATATGGTCATTATGAATTTCTTGTCATGCCGTTTGGGTTGACGAATGCGCCAGCAGTCTTCATGGATCTAATGAATAGAGTGTGTCGTCCGTTCTTAGATAAGTTTGTGATTGTGTTTATAGATGATATACTAGTGTATTCAAAGACAGAGATTGAACATGCTGAACACCTGAGACAGGTTTTGAATTTGTTGAAACAGGAGCAACTATTTGCAAAATTTTCAAAATGTGAATTTTGGTTACGTGAAGTGCAGTTTTTGGGTCATGTGATTTGTGCGGAAGGTATAAAGGTTGATTCGATAAAGATAGAAGCGGTAATGAATTGGAATTCTCCGAAGACTCCGACTGAGATTAAGAGTTTTCTGGGATGGGCTGGTTATTATCGCAGGTTTATCAAAGATTTTTCTAAAATAGCAGGTCCGTTGACTAAGTTGACTCGTAAAGATGTAGCCTTTCGATGGACTGATGAACAGGAAAAGGCTTTTCAGATTTTGAAACAGCTACTGTGTCAAGCACCAGTGTTAGCTTTACCAGAAGGTTCAGACGACTTCGTGGTATACTGTGATGCGTCATATGCTGGGTTGGGTTGTGTATTAATGCAAAGAGATAAAGTAATCGCCTACGCCTCGCGACAGTTGAAAGTTCATGAGAAGAATTATCCAGTGCATGATCTTGAAATGGCTGCAGTAGTGTTTGCTTTGAAACTGTGGAGACACTATTTGTATGGAACCCATTGTGTTATTTGTACAGATCACAAGAGTTTGCAGTATATCTTCTCACAGAAAGAAATGAATATGAGACAGAGACGGTGGCAAGAGTTAATCAAAGATTATGATTGTGAAATTAAATACCATCCGGGTAAGGCAAATGTTGTTGCAGATGCGCTAAGTCTTAAAAGATCAAGTGAAAATGTGAAATTCCTTCGTTTGAATATAACTTCAGATCTGATTAACAGCTTAAGAACCGTTCAGGCCTGTGCTTTGGAGGACGAACATATTAAATCTGAACAAATGATCAAACGAAAAGTGGACTTAATTGATGACTCACGTGGACTAAAGACCTTAAACAATCATGTTTGGGTGCCTAAGCTTGGAGATTTGAGAGATTTAATCATGACAGAAGCTCACAAATCCAGATTAACATTACATCCTGGTAGTAATAAGATGTATCATGATTTGAAAACAGTGTGTTGGTGGCCGACAATGAAAACATATATCGCTCGATATGTTAAAAAGTGTCATATTTGTGCTCAAGTGAAGGTAGAACATCAGAAACCTTATGGTTCGTTACATCAGTTACAGATTCCAGAGTCAAAGTGGGAACATATAACGATGGATTTTGTGACAAAATTACCTCGAACTCAGAAAAGACATGATATGATTTGGGTAATAGTGGATCGTCTAACTAAAAGTGCTCGTTTTCTTGCTACTCGTGAGATAGCCTCGTTAAGTGAGTTAGCCAATTTGTATGTGAAAGAGATAGTTAGTCGACATGGTGTGCCGTTATCGATTGTTTCAGACAGTGATTCTAGATTTGTGTCGAATTTCTGGAATAGTCTTCAACAAAATCTGGGTACACGTGTGAATTTAAGTACAACTTATCATCCTCAAACAGATGGTCAGAGTGAAAAAACGATACAGAATTTAGAGGATATGTTAAGGGCTTATGTGTTAGAATACGGTGGTTCATGAGATACACATTTGCCGTTGGTAGAATTCGCGTATAATAATTCATATCATTCGAGTATAGGGATGCCGCCCTATGAAATGTTGTACGGTCGTCGTTTCAGAACTCCGACTTGTTGGTTAGAAGCTGGGGAGAAACAGTTTGCAGGTCCTGAAATTGTTCGAATGACAGCCAAAAAAGTTGCAATTGCGCGAGAAAAGTTGAAAGCCGCTAGAGACAGGCAGAAAATGTATGCTGATCTGCGTAGACGTCCGGTAACCTTTAGTGTGGGTGAACGGGTGTATCTGAAAGTTTCACCGTAGAAAGGGGTTATCAGATTCGGTAAACGTGGTAAGTTAGCACCGAGATTTATTGGTCCGTTTCCGATCAGTGAAGTGTTGAATGATCAGACTGTGATGTTAGATCTTCCGGCAGAGTTAGCTGGTATTCATAATACATTCAACGTATGTTATCTTCGAAAGTGTAAAGTCGACGATGAAACGCAACTTCTTCCTTTAGAAGATATAAGGTTCGATTTGAATAAGAAATTGGTGGAAGAGCCGGTCCGTGTAGTTGACCGAAAAGTGACTAACCTGAGAAAGAAAGAAATTCCGATGGTGTTGATTGAGTGGAAGCATAGTTTAGGGTCGAATCTTACGTGGGAGACAGAAGAGTTGATGAAGACTCGTTACCCTCATTTGTTTGACCAAGACCAGATTCTGAGGACGAAATCTATTTAAGGGGGTGGATTTGTAATAGACTGAAACCCGAGCAAGTTATAAGTTGTCTATTTTGCCCTTAGGGTTTGTGCTTAGTCTTAAGTGCTTTTATTTTTATTATTTTATTAGTGTTTTATTATAATTGTGTTGTGACCAGTTTGTGACAAGGGTCCCAGAACAGGTTTGTTTATTTTATTTGAACCTCGTTTGGGTTACCTAATCTTGTGCCATAGATATTAGATAACTGATAAATACCCGTGTATTGTGAGGTATGGGTTTTAACCCCACTTAAGTGACTATGCCAGCTGATTCTTCTCATTTCTTCCTTCCAGAAACTTCTCACACACACACTTGTACCTAACCATCTCAAACCCTAATCTCCAAATCTTATTATTGATCCTTGTTTTTGTTGGAAATCAGTAGCAAGTGATTTCTTAAGTCTAAACAAGGTGAGAATCGTTTGATTTCGTGTTCAAATCTTTGTTAATTTGGGGTTTTTGGTTAGTTTTTGCTAAAATGGGTTTTTGTGTCAAATTGGTATAAATTGATGTTTTTTGGACTCAAAAGTTGTGGGTTTATATTTCTAAATATTTAGTGTAAAAGATGTAACCAGCTTCAGGGTCAAAAAATGAGTCCAAAGTCGAGATTTGGTGATTTTGGGTTGAAACCCGTCACTTTGCTGCTGTTGCAGCTGATGAACTACCTTCGGCCGATGGTCGTTGACCATCGACCGATGTTCGTTTATCATCGACCAATGGTCGTTGACCATCGACCGATGGAGAGGGTCGATCGGCCGGTGGACAAGACCATCGACCGATGGTGTAAGACTTCTGACCAGCTGATGTAATTTTGACGATCGGCCGATGGAGTGTTGACGATCGGCCGATGGATGGGACCATCGACCGGTGGTCTTAGGGAGTGAAATTTTTACTAAGTGTTGATTTATAGCCGTTATGCTGTTCGTGTATTTTTAAGTTTTTCAGGATGTAAATTTTGAAAATGCACAAGTGTTAAGCATGAAATTTTTAGCGGACGCATTGTTTTTTACTAATTTGCTATAATTCGCTGTCAGTGTGTCTAATCTTGATGGGAACACTATTCTAACTTGGTTTTTGCTGTTCTCAGGAGATAAGGACAAGGAGGAAGCTCAGAAATAATAATTGAGCAGTTGCTGGTAATTGGTGAGTGGATCTATCTCCGAATAGAGTTTAAGTAGCATATAATGCTACTGTGGTTGACTCTTTTACCATGCATAGTGTAGGAATTGCCATGATAGAATATTATTGTTTGCCTGATGTTGTATGTGAATTATGTGTACACTGTGTGAATGGCACCAGTCGGGCCTAGGGAGACTGGGGACTCTAGACCGTGCCTAGGAGAGGTTAGAGTCCATATGAGGTCAACCGTACCTAGGGGAGGTTGGGTCCATAGGCTACTAATTGTGGAGTATAGTGTGAACGATGCACCCCCTGCATCTGTATAACTATACTGTGAATTGAGTAGGAGGGACTATCGGTAAACTCAAGCCCGATCAGCTGGGAGTCGTGTGCTCGTACAAGCCACCGATCCTCGTATTGTCTTATTGTATGCTAGTTGGTAGTTAGCATGTATTGTTGTTAGTATATAGCTTGTGTGTGGCTTAAGCTATATCTGTTAGATAGGTTCCATTCACTTAGCGGTGAGCTAATCCCCCACATATTTTCCCCCTTGCAGGTTTAGGTACTGCCAGTTGGGATGGGTGCTATTGCAGAAGACATGTTTGACAACCCTACTCTGATGTGAACTTTTATTTAAATCATGTTTTGTAATAACGTAACACCGTTGTGTAAACTTAAACTTAATTACTCAGATTAATGTAATGACGTGACTTATAGTGTGTTCGTTAATAAAGTCTTCCGCTGTGTGTTTAAAAAAAAAATGGTCGGTGTTACAGGTTTGTGTTTATTGATGTTTAGTGTAGTCGATTTGGTCAGTTTTGAGGTAAGAAACCAGCTCTAGAGCAAGAAATGGTGAATTTTGGGTTAAATCCGTAGCTGTGTTCATCTTCTTCATCAGATGAACATACTCGGCCGAGTGTCTCTTGACACTCGACCGACCGTGTAGACGATCGACCAGTTGAGTGACACACTCGACCGAGTGTGTCTGAGTTCTGACCAGATGATTCATTTTACTCAGTCGGTCGAGTGAGATGACACACGACCATGTGTGTAGACACAGTCGACTGACTGTGTGAGTCAGTCGGCCGTGTGTCTTTGAGGGCAGCATATTTTACTAAGTGTTGATGCCTAGCCGTTATGCTGTCCTCGTGACTTATGAAAATTAGGATGTAAATTCTGAAAATGCATAAGTGTTAACTAGACTTTTTAGTGGCGCTTTTTGTGACTGATTTTCTGTACTGTGCTGTTTTTGTGTTAACGGACAGAAACTAACTTGATTTGCCTTATGTTCAGGTGATAAGGATTAGGAAGCCGCTCAGTGAGTGATTATCTGAGCTAGTTGCTGGTATTCGGTGAGTAGGTCTATCTCTGGATAGAGTATTAAGTAGCTGACACGCTACTTGTTCAGACTCTTTATATTATGTTTATGTTCAGTATAATTGCCATGCGTAGTTAGATATTGCCATACTAGTTAGGACGATTACATGACTGTTTATCTGTGATCTTATGTGAGCACTGTTAGTTGGACACCAACCAAGGCGGCAAGGTTGGGAACCCACCGAAGCGGTAAGGTAGGGTTGATGTGAGGTCGACCGTGGTAGCCTGGTCGGGTCATGGTGTTACTGATTGTTCAGTATAGCATAGAAGGACGCATGTGTTGCATCTGGACGGTTATGCAGTGGAATCAGTAAAGCGAACTATCGGTAGACTGTAGTTTGATCAACTAAGTCATGTGGTCGTACAAGCCGCCGATCCTCATATTGTCAGTTGTTGTATGCTAGTTCAGAACTTT